>NW_023144627.1:6530636-6580636 GCF_012932325.1 Thrips palmi
GGGCCCCCCCCTTTCTGGCCCACTGTGCGGTGGCCAATGGCCGGCCAATGATATTGGGCCGACCAAAATGTGCGTCCCTCGGTTTGCGTGTAAGGGGCCCGGCCGGCCTCTGTGCGGAGCGAGCAGGGATCTCCGGGATGCTTTCTCCGGAATGTCGATCCGTTGCCGAAAACGGGGGGCTTGCCCTAGGATCCAGGATCCAAGGGTCACCGGTTCGAAAGGTTAATCTGCCCTTTCTCCATACATGGATGCCATGGCTATTCTCTCCCTCCACTGACCCCTCTCTCTGTTTTTGTTTCGCGAAATGGATATCAACAACGATTTTTAGATCAGCTCGGCATGAAATTTTCCTCTGATTTCCTGCGCACCAGTAAAAGTGTTGAGTGAAGCAGCAGGGCAAGAAAATGAGCAGAAGCCTCTTTGAATGGCCGCGGGGCAATATTTCTTTTCGCTATGCCGATCGGTCTTCTGCCGGAGCAGGAAGTGTTATCATGCAGATGCTTGATGGCGATTGGCTGCCGGAAACCCAAAGGGCCCCGCGGACGGCCACGGGGGGCTTCAGATGGCCCCAGAGGGCTTCTGAGGGCTTCAGAGGAAGGCGCGTGGACTGCTGGGCTTTCTTCGTGCTTGCTGCCGTATGCGGAATCCCGGGGCTTTTATGACTTTGTAATGGACGGAGCGGCGCGGCGGACACTGCTAGGAAAAAGTACGTCTGATCAATACTGCAGCGGTTCCGTATATGTTTCCGTTCCACCGGTCTTCTGGCAATCCATTGGTGGGGTCACACGTTCGGTTCGAGTCCCATTTAGCGACTCTGGAGCTCAAAGCGCGTCCGGGATTTTGACCTCCTCCACCGGTCTTCTGGCCCACTGTGCCTCCTCGGGTCGTCGCCCCCGCGATTTGACTCCCGGAAACAAAGGCCTGGTCACTTTCCAAACCACAGAGCGTCAGCCGCGTTAGCAGTGCAGTCGCAGACGTCGTTGCGGCGTCGAGACGATACTAAGGCACTGCAAGTACGAGCAGTGTGGCAGCAGCAGGGTGACGTCACCGACGTCACAGCAGGAGGGGCGGGGAAGGGCAGTTCGAGGAGTGGGTGGGAGTGGCACAGGGGAGAGGGGGGGGGGAAGCAAAGGCCGAGTGGAAGGTGTTGGAAGCGAAAAATTGGAGAGTATGGCAGTGTGGATGACGGAAGGATTGAGCAGAGTGACACCGCGAGTGAGGCAGAAAAACAGGATGAAAAAGGAGAGAAAAAAATGCGTGGAGAGTGAAGGGCAAAGAGAGTGGTAAAAATTAGACTGGGGAGACAAGGAGGTTTCTTCATGTTTCTTTTTTTGCTTTTACTTCAAGACTTTTTTTTTTCAAAAACCCATGAAAAAATATTTTTTACTGACCCAAGAAGTTATTTTTTGGAGTGTGGCACACGTGTCATGATGCCCCAGTGACGAGACTCCCGCCTCGGCCACCGTAGCCACGGCCCGGCCCGCGTACGCACCAAGAAACACTGTTTATTTTCCCAATTTGAATTTCCGAGAGAGTATTCACTTGGTGCAGCCCTGCAGGCCCGCAGCCTTGGACATGATAATAGGGAGAGATCTCGGTGCCTTCCTTGCCGCCTTCGTTCGCCGCGCGACCTCCGGGCAGGCTGCTTGATATTTGGAAGGAGCTGTGCACCGCTGGAAAAAGCCAGTACTGTACGGTAGTCGTCACAAAGCGTCTTCTTGGATCCGTACCACTCAAAAGTGGTCGGCGTCCGCGCCACAGTGGGCCAGAAGACCGGTGGGGACGGACCAAAGTCTAGACGAGTTTTGAGCTCCAGAGTCGCTAAAGAGGCCTCGACCCGAACGTGTGACCCCACCAATGGATTGCTCGTTCGGAGAGCAATCCATTGACCGGTCTTCTGGCCCACTGTGCGTCCGCGCTCGCTGGGGACCGCGCGTTGAAGTCTCCATGCTGCATTTTCACTCCCATCCGTGTCACTCCGTCTCCAAATGCAACAGCCTCGATCCCGCGCCAAAAACAGCAAACCTCAAACCGCTCTTCATTAGCATGACCCCTTCTAAGACGTCTCCTTTTTTTTCGCTCCGCGCCGAACGCAACCGCAACTCAGTTACGACCCGACCGGCTGCTGAAGGCACTCTGCCCCTTTATGGGTATTCCTCTCTCACTTCCTCCTCGTAGGGCGGCCGGGCCAACAGACGGACAGACAGACAGACAGGCCGGAGACGGACACACCCCGCGAGACGACCTCAAGGACGCCCCCACCGTAATGGCCGTGCAAAACGAGCCGCGCTTCTTTATATTACTTTTTCTTAACTTTTTTTTTTCACTTTTCTTAATTTCTTTTTGTTTTGAGCGACTTTCTGCTTTCGTTTTCCGACCGTGTCACTCATCGGCGGCAAGGCCAGCCGACTCTCCGTCAAGCAGCAGCAAAATAAAATCAAAAGTCAAAGGGTTTTTTTTGGTTCTTTTTGGCGGTCTTTGACAACAAGCACTGCTGCGAGGACTCGAAACGAGAACTCATCGCTGGAGTCCATGCGGGCGATCCTGGACAAGGTCCTGGAGGAGCGTGATAAGGTCCTGGAGGAGCTGGACAAGGTCCTGGGGGAGCTGCACACGGTCCTGGAGGAGCTGGACACGGTCCTGGAGGATCTGGACACGGTCCTGGAGGAGCTGGACACGGTCCTGGAGGAGCTGGACACGGTCCTGGAGGAGCTGGACAAGGTCCTGGAGGAGCTGGACACGGTCCTGGAGGAGATGGACAAGGTCCTGGAGGAGCTGGACAAGGTCCTGGAGGAGCTGGACAAGGTCCTGGAGGAGCTGGGCAAGGACCTAGAAGAGGAGCTGGACAAGGAGCTGCTTCAAAAGAGTCGGATTGGACGTGCCAGTCTAGCGCCGGCAGCTCTTTTTGTCGCCTCCTTAGTGCGTGTACTGGGCTAGGCGTGGAGGGGCGTGGCGGGGCGTGGCGTGGTGCGGCGGGGCGGCCCGTCGGTAATCTACCCACGCCCCGCGGCCCCTGAGTAACGTTACGGCGCGAACGGCAGCAGCGCTAGAACAAGGGTCATATCTCTGCTAGTGGCGCGGCGCCGCAGCCAGGGCGCGGCCCAGGAGGCGGAGGAAGAGGGGGCGGATAAGAGCGAAAGGTGAGACGGAGGGAGACAAAAGCCGAAGTTGTGAAACAGGTATATAAAAAATTGGAGTACACTTTTTGTACTTCTTGCGATCACCATGTGTGTGTGTGTGTGTGTGTGTGAGTGAAGAATACTTTGCTTGTGATGTTTTACCCTTTCCGAACAACATCAACGAAACCCTGGTCTGTCACTGGACCTCATTTCTGCTGCGTCCAAGGCCGGGGGGGGGGGGGGAGGGGAGGGGGAGGACGAGGACGAGGAGGGAGGAGGAGGAGAGGAGGAGGAGGAGGAGGAGGAGGAGGAGGAGGAGGAGGAGGAGGAGGAGGAGAGAAGGATAAAGCACAGCAGAAGCGAGGCGTGGCCCAGTGCGAGCGAGCTGCGAGCAGATCGACGAAAGACTGACAGTGAAAAAGAAAGACGACGGTGCAATCTTCAGTCCCTTCTTGCCCTTCCGCGAGGCGGTGCTCGGCGTGGTGTATGGCGGCGTCGCACAGTGGGCCAGAAGACCGGTGGAGGCGGCCAACACTATAGACGCGTTTTCAAGTCCAGAGTCGCTGAATAGGAATCGAACCGAACGTGTGACCCCACCAAATGGATTCCTCGTTCGGAGAGCAATCCATTGGTGGGGTCACACGTTCGGTTCGAGCCCCCTTTAGCGACTCTGGAGCTCAAAACGCGTCCGGGATTTTGAGCTCTAAGGAGGATGACGGCGTGGAGGATGGCGACGTCGGCATGGACGAGCGACGCACCGATGACGCCAAGGTGCAGTAATGCCCTTCGGAGAAATCAATCAAACCGTCGAACACACACACACACACACACACACACAGAAACACACGCACACACGCGCGCGCGCAGTGCGCTGCTGATGAGTCTGATGAGGAGTGGAATAAGACAATGGGCTGCTGCGCCGAGCTTGGGCGGCGCTGAAGCAACATCGTTCCCAGTGGCGCACGCAGTGTATGTGCTTGCACGAAGCACGCGTCAAACCTGACGTGCTTCCCTCTCTTCATCCGGACGGGAAATTAGTTATTACAACAACCTTGGGTCGACAAGAACCCTCTTCATGTCAGGTGGTCTAACTAACCATTGACTGCAAGTCACAAATTTTGGAAAAAAAAAGAGAAAAAAAATAAATTAAATTTTTTGAGTCGCGTCACACGCTGCATACATCTATTTGGTTTGGAACACGAACAATTAGGACGTAAATTACGAAGTGTTTTCGTAGTAAGCCTGCGTATGCTCAAAATACTTAGTTACAAGGAGACATTTTTGTTTGTGCAAAGCCCAAAATATTTTGTTGGGTTTCCACAGTGAATCATTGCAGTGTACAGATAAGCGCTCGTGTCGTCCTCTGCCGGGTCCCAATACTCGTTCCGTTCCGTCTGCGGGGCGGCACTCGCTGCGGGGGGGGGGGGGGGGGGGGGGGCGACGGTACGGACGGTACGGTCCAAAGCCGAAATAACGAAACTGAAAAATGAGCTTACATAATGAGGACGACATCGCCGGGGCGAGCAAGGCAGCCACGCCACTGCAAGTAAGGCAAGCACGGCGGGCAAACCCGCGCACAGTGGGCCAGAAGACCGGTGGATGCGGCCAAAACTCTCGACGCGTTTTGAGCTCCAGAGTCACTAAATGATACTCGAACCGAACGTGTGATCCCACCAATGGATTGCTCTCCGAACGAGGAATCCATTGGTGGGGCCACACGTTCGGTTCGAGTCCCACTTAGCGACTCTGGAGTTGAAGACGCGTCTGGAGTTTTGTCCGTCTTCCGACCCACTCTGCCGCGGTGCGGCGAGTCGGTAGTCAGGCGCAAGTCGCGCCACTAGAAAAATCTCACAGCGGGGCGTCAAGATTAAATCTGCGCGCCGCTGCAGACTGATTCCGAGAGTCATTTTGTCTCCCTCGCACTTGCACGGCACGCCCCGGGAGTGCGGGAGAGACAGAGCGACGAAAACGACTCTCGGAATCAGTCTGCTGAGGTCTCCCGCAGGGCAGGGGAGGGGAAGGGGAGGGGAAGGGGAGGGGAAGGGGAGGGGCACGTGCACTTCAGCACCGCGGCTGCAACATTTCGCGGGGCCATCCGATTGTATAACATGACGACTAGGGCACGGCGGGGCGGCGCGAGACGGGGCAAGGCGGGACGGGGCGGGGTACAGCGGTGGAGGCGGCCGAAACTTTTGAGCTCCAGAGTCGCTGAATGGGACTCGAACCGAACGTGTGACCCCACCAATGGATTGCTCTCCGAACGAGGAATCCATTGGTGGGGTCACACGTTCGGTTCGAGTCCTGTTTAGCGACTCTGGAGCTCAAAACGCGTTTAGCGTTTTGGCCGCCTCCACTGGTCTTCTGGCCCACAGAGCGTGGCGGGGCCACAGGAATCTCACAGTGCACTACCCTCAGTGCAGAGAAACGTCCACCGAGATTCCCTTCCGGCCGCAGAGCATCAGACGTTCGAGCAGAGACATCCGGATGCACAACCGTCCGTCTTTTTACGTCGTCCCATTGGCTGCGACCTTTCCCAGGCGAAGCTCGAAGCTCATCGAGCGCTCGACAAAATAACGGGTGCGCCACGCAGAGCTACGCAGTGCCCGCACTGCAAGACAGCAGCGCAATTCCCGTCGCTCCGTCTCCGTCCCTCTCATGGGGCACAGTGGGCCAGAAGACCGGTGGAGGCGGACAAAACTCTAGACGCGTTTTGAGCTCCAGAGTCGCTGAATGGGACTCGAACCGAACGAGTGATCCCACCAATCGATTCCTTGTTCGGAGAGCAATCTATGGGTAGGGTCACACGTTCGGTTCGAGTCCCACTTAGTGACTCTGGAGCTCAAAACGCGTCTAGAGTTTTGGCCGCCTCCACCGGTCTTCTGGCCCACTGTGCTGCGTGAGGGTGCGAGAGAGACGGAGCGGCAAACCGCTCTCCTGAATCGCCCGGCAGCCAATCTGAGCGACCAGCGGCCGGAAGCACCGGGCCGCGCGGGGCTGCGTTCGAGAGTGAAGCGCCTTCCTCTCGAGCTCTCGACCGACTGTCGATATCTCGAACGCAGCATGGACGCCGCGGCGCGCGCGGCACCCAAGACCGCGAAGCACTTGATGGCGTAGCCCGGCGCCATCAGCATGGCCAAGTACGGCCGGCACGAGGAAGGACGGGATGCACTTTTTGCAAACAACAACAGGCGCGGATCCAAGGGGGGGGCGATGGGGGCGTCGCCCCCCCCCCCTGAAGGCGGCGAAGCCGCCTGAAAGGTAGGCAAAAAGTCGCACATTACCCCTGTAGGTAGGCAACTTTCGCGACATCCCCCCCCCCCCCCCCCTGAACCCGTCCCTGGATCCGCCCTTGAACAACAACAACAACAACTCGAACTTTTGGGGCCGTGTACACGTGCGGGCGAGGGCGGCAGTTCAATCGGGACATTCAGTTCCCGAGTTTCCCCTCAAACATAAGCAAAGGAAACAAGGAAACTCATAAAGTAAATACAATCAGTGATTTTGTTTCCGAGAAAATGTCGCCAAATGTGGTCCCGCTGAGGCGATGCTCAGTGGGCTAGAAGACGGGTAGAGGCGGACAAAACTCCAGCCGCGTTTTGAGTTCCAGGGTGGCTAAATCGGACTCGAACCGAGCGAGTGACCCCACCAATGGACTCCTCGTCTGGGGAGCTATCCATTGGTGGGGTCACACGTTCGGTTCGAGTCCCATTTAGCGACTCTGGAGCTCAAAACGCGTCTGGAGTTTTGTCCACCTCCACTGGACCACCGTGCGATGACCCTCCCCTCCGAGGCACGAGGCACTACCGGTCGCACGGCCCGAAGACTCCCCGCCCTTCTGGCTGCGTCTCTCTGCGGTCCCGCACACTCATTCCGAGACACGATTTCCTCGCTGTCTCTCTCGCACCTCGCTCCACGGGCGCGAGAGAGACAGAGCGACGAGAACGCCTCTCGGAATGAGTCCGCTGCGGTCCTGCGGTCTGGTCGCGGCCAAACTTGGAGTGCAGTTCGCTTCCCTGACCTTCCGCAGCACAGTGGGCCAGAAGACCGGTGGAGGCGGACAAAACTCTGGACGCGCTTTGAGCTCCAGAGTCGCTAAATGGGACTCGAACCAAACGTGTGACCCCACCAATGGATTGCTCTCCGAACGAGCATTGCTCTTCTAACAGGCCAGGTAATATCGAAAGCTACACACCGTAACTACAAAAAGTCAAATTCTAAGGACCAAATTTTATTTAATAAACTTTATAAGCAAGCGAGAAGAAGGCGATTATTTGACAAAAATGTCATTACACGGCTGATAGTGTACAATGAGTAACTTTTTTTTTCTTGTTGGATGTTTTTCTTCTTCCTTTTCGCGTGCCTTGTCTGGAAAGGGTGTGGGGGGTTCCTCATGGGCTAAGACGGCAGGCCCCGCACTAGCAGTGCACTAGCATGGCGCCAGGAGGCGACACCATTGTCCTGCCTAATGCCAACAGCGTAGGCTCCGTCAAAGGAACATTCCGCCTACACTGTCAACAGCAGCTAAATCGATTCAGCAAAAGCAAAAAACAAAGTTGCAAATACACAAAGCAGCTGTCGGTACAAAAAAAATATGCACAATTTTTGGGGGACAAAATTTGATATTTTTAAAAATTTATTTAATCTACAATTTTTGCTTGTTTTTTACCTGGTAGGGTTAAGAGGAAAAAACAAGCGAGATTTCAGACCCGACGCGAGCAATGCGATCGCCAGAAACACGCAAAACGTGTCCGACTCTCTCGCCGTTTAGGAGCGCATGACAAACAACAAACAGATCAAATCTAGAACGGTGCCGGCCTCGCTCCGCCGGCGCCGCAAATCGCACCGAAACGCCATTCAGCTCCACAGAGAGAGACAGAGGGACAGAGATCGAAAGTGCAGTCCGGCCGGCCAGCGGCGATGGCGGGACAGAGATAGCGAGCGGACACACAATGTGGGCGGGAAGGCCATCGCGATGGTTGAGAAGGGCGGATTTGCCGTGAAGCAGGTGGCATACAGTGGAGGACCTGGCTAGGTTTTTTTCAAAAAACGCTCGAATCGAACGTGTGACCCCACCAATGGATTCCTCGTTCGGAGAGCAATCCATTGGTGGGGTCACACGTACGGTTCGAGTCCCATTCAGCGACTCTGGAGCGCAAAACGCGTCCGGGGTTTCGACCGCCTCCACCGGTCTGCTGGCCGGCCCACTGTGCGACCTCGGCTTTTCCGCGAAGCAGCTAGCTGAGGTGCCGGTGGGACGATTATCCGTTTGCATGCTCCCGGAACGCACCGCGACGCACCGCCTGCTGCACTGCAAGTGCCACAAGCAGCGTAGCGCACTCGGCTTTCTCCTCCACTGAGTCATAATGGCTAATGAATGAGAAGGCTGTGCCCTGCCAGCCCTGCACCTTGCCTTGCCAAGTCCCTAACGAAACCCGCCCCCTGCCCCTCCACCCCTCCGTACCCTCCCGGAGCCGGCGGGGCCATGGTGCAGCCGGGAAACGGTCTCTCCGCGCGCCGAGCGCTATTTTCGGTCCGCAAAGCGTTTAATGAACGAGCCGGGGAATACATTAAAACACACACACACTCGCACACACACATATATGCACGCACGAATCAAACAGAGAGCACGCACAGACACACGCACACACTTGCAAAGGCACACGGCACACACAAGAGGATACACATCCTCGAAGCACCCATATCCCCCTTTCTTTTTACACACACACCCTTAAAACCTTACGAAGTATTTTGAGCCTACATATAACAAACTAAAATACTTTGTTATACGAAGAAATAGTTCGTAAATTACGAAGTATTTTCTTTGTAAGCTTACGTATGCTCAAAATACTTTGTTATACAAACTACTTTTCTTTGTAAGGCCCAAAATAGTTTGTAAGGTTTTCTCAGTGCACAGACGCGCGCGCGCGCGCGCGCGCACACACACACACACACACACACACAAATGGGTGACGGACCAGCCCGGCGCTCGGTGGGCTGAATCGTTACCAGCGTCCCGTTGGACTGTGCTGCCTGGCGGGGCAGGATTAGTGTCGCTCGACGAAGCGAGCTGCGGACCGATTCCGAGGGTCGTTTTCGTCGCTCTGTCTCCCTCGCACTCACGGGGCGTCCCGTATAGGTGCGAGAGAGACAGAGCGACGACAACGACTCTCGGAATCGGTCCGCTGGTCGCGATGCGAGTGCGCACCGGAGCCAGAGGGACGTCCGGGCGAAATGAATGGCTCAAATCAAGCGGTGCTCGAGACGGTGCGAGATAAGCGAGGCGGCCGGTGCGCGGGTTCGAATACCGGCACCGCCTCGCGGTTTCAGAGTGGGCCAGAAGATCGGCGCAGGCGGCCAAAACTCTAGACGCGTTTTGAGCTCCAGAGTCGCTGAACAGGACTCGAACCGAACGTGTGACCCCACCAATGCATTGCTCTCCGAACGAGGAATCTACTGGTGGGGTCACACGTTCGGTTCGAGTCCCATTTAGCGACTCTGGAGCTCAAAACGCGTCCGGGCTTTCGGCCGCCTCCACCGGTCTTCTGGCAAGTCCACTGTGCGTTTCCCGTTCCCGTCCTTTCCCAATCAAGGCAATGTCACGGCCTGACCGGGCCTGACCCACATCAGCACCCCGGGGTGCTGCGCCGCTGCGCCTCCACTGGCAAGGCACCGGCAAGGCCGCCTGCAACGACTGCGACACCGAGGCCGGCTTGCAGCGGCTTGCAGCAGCAGCAGACCGATTCCGAGAGTCGTTTTCGTCGCTCTGTCTCTCTCGCACTCATGGGGCGCCCCGTATCGGTGCGACAGAGACAGAGCGACGAAAACGACTCTCAGACTGCAGCGAACCGCTTGAACCACTCGTCGGTTCGGTTCGGCCGGGCCGAGCCGACTCGCCGAGCTTTCGGCTCGACTTCGGCACACTGCGGCTCATTGGGCTAATTGCCCGGCCCTCGGCCCGGCCGCAGACTGATTCCGAGAGTCGTTTCCATCGCCCTGTCTCTCTCGCACCGACACGGGACGCCCCGTGAGTGCGAGAGAGACAGAGCGACCAATCAGTCGGCTGGCCCTTCGCCCGTCCGGCCGGTCGCACGGCTTGATTGAGTCACAGAGTCACAGTCCGCCACGGAGAGGATGAGGGAAGGACACCGTAGAAAAATTCGCAACTCAGAACGGAAACAGCGCGCTGTAAGCTATAAGGACGCGCAACTGTTGCAAAATTTACACACGCGTCAAAAACGACGTAAAAGGGAGGCTAATTGGAAGTCTGCAAGAAATATGGACGGGAGTGCATGGCGAAACAAGAGAGGACGAGACGAGCGGCGCACAGTGGGCCAGAAGACCGGCGGAGGCGGCCGAAACTCTAGACGCGTTTTGAGCTCCTGAGTCGCTAAATGGGACTCGGACCGAACGTGTGACCCGACCAATGGATTGCTCTCCCAACGAGGAATCCATTGGTGGGGTCACACGTTCGGTTTGAGGCCTGTTTAGCGACTCTGGAGTTCAAAACGCGTCTAGAGTTTTGACCGCCTCCGCCGGGCTTCTTTCTGGCCCACTGTGCGGCGTGCTGCACGGGGTGCGGCGTCGCCGGCCGGTTCCGGGCGGGGGGCGAGGCGGGGCGGGGCACTCTTTCCTTCCACACGACACCGCGTGCTCGGCGTGCACGTCGACGGCGACCTTGGGGGCGGCGGGGACGGCGGGGTGGGGGCGGCGGCGCGGTGGAGGGGCGGGGAAGCGCGCCTCTCCAGACCGCTGTTGTGGCGGCGCGGCTGCGCGGCGCGGCACGGCAGTCATTCCCCGAGTGACAGCCGACGCGGAGCTCCGCTCCAGCACCAGGTCGCCGCCGGCGGCGTGACCGACCGACGAACCGCGCCGCGACCGCCGCGTCACGACCAGGACGCCGTCGACGCCGCGAACTTGGATTACCAGTGCAGTGCGCGTCCACGGAGGAGCAGTGCTTCGCAGTGCAGTGACCGCCACGACGACGACGGCGAGGCCGGAAGCATGCACAGGCCAAGCAGTGTGGGGGCAAGGCAGTCTGCGGGGTCCCTCCGCGGGGCGCCCCGATCCAGGCCCTTTTGCATGCCGGCCCGCCGGCCGCCGCGCCACCGCCTCGCAGAGCTCGCAGCACTAGCCTCGGCACTAGCCCTGACATAAGGCATTGCATCACGAGGACAGACCTACGCCCTGCTGCACGGCCCTGTAGTAAGTACGCGCACAGACAGACAGACAGACAGACAGACAGACAGACAGACAGACAGACAGACAGACAGACACACACACAGACAGACAGGCAGACAGACAGACAGACAGACAGACAGACAGACACACACACAGACAGGCAGACAGACAGACAGACAGACAGACAGACAGACAGACAGACAGACACACACACACACAGACAGACAGACACACAGACAGACAGACACACAGACAGACACACAGACAGACAGGCAGACAGACACACACACAGACGCGCACGCATGCACGACCGCGGGCGCATTCTCACACACCCGTTGCACATACAAATGTCCGCTAAAACACCGTGGAAGTTGAATCGTGAGCGAGTGCACTTCATGAACGTGCAGGACGTCCGCGTGCAAGGAGGGCAGCATTCAGCCGGCAGGGTGGGGCCAAGGGGGCTACAGTGGGCTAGAAAACCAATGGAGGCGGCCAAAACTTTAGACGCGGTTTGCGCTCCAGGTCGCTAAATGGGACTCGAACCGAACGCGTGACCCCACCAATGGATTGCTCTCCGAACGAGGAATCCATTGGTGGGGTCACACGCTCGGTTCGAGTCCCGTTTAGCGACTCTGGAGCTCAAAACGCGTCTAGAGTTTCGGCCGCCTCCACCGGTCTTCTGGCCCACTGTGGCTGGTCGTGCCGCCACATCACTTCATTACGATTCGAGGCAGCGGTCGGACCAAAGCGGCCGAGGCGCCCAACAACGCGGCGACACCGAGAGGGAGCAATGCTAAGCAATGCATACGGGAATTGACCTCATTGTCATACCAAAGGTCGCTGGCGCGCCGCGGCTCGCATTGTACGCGACGGTACGCCACGTTGCGTCACGATTAACGTGTAGAGGCGGACGGGCCGCGGTGGGCGGGCGGGGCGGGGCGGGCGGGGCGGGGCGGGGCGGGGGCGGGGCGGGCGTGCGGGGCGGGGCGGGGCGGGGCGGGGCGGGGCGGGGCGTGGCAGCGTTTTGTCACCGCACACGCAAATTGTCATACTACGCTAGAGAGAGATAAAAGTAGGGCAGGGAACGCCAAAATCTGCGTCGCTAGAAAGCAGCGCGAGTCCCGACCCGCAGGCGGACACACCTATACTTAAGTTTTGCATGTTGCTCATAAGTTTCAGTTGCCAATTAAAGATTGTTAAAAATCGAAGAAAGAGCAAAAAGCCTTGTGAGAAGCGTTGGATGATGCCATTTAGAGCTGAGGGTAGACGGTAGAAAAAGGTTCCTGGTTTTCCCAGGAACTTCCTGGAAATCGTCTATGTCTTTACCATAGGCTTCCTGAGAAAACCAGAAACGGTTTTTACCATGTAGCCTACACTGAAATGACAGTGTGTATGAGCCAGAGTGAGCGAGATTTCTGACGTATTTTCCACACGTGTTGCCCACTCACAGGCGTTTCAGCCACCCGAATGCGTTCGATTTTCGCCAAAAGAATGTGGGAAGCTGTTCCCTCTTCGGGTAACAGCATGACCACAACAGTACTTGACTAGATGCGTCTTCTGATACTGACACGCCGCGGCGCGCGCACTGTAACTGCGTATAGTTTAATCCGGCCTTTGCCCCGGGATGCGCAACAAATCGACTGCTATCGGCGATCCAGCACACTGATTCCGAGATTCGTTCTCGTCGCCCTGTCTCTCTCGCGCCTGTGCGGCACGCCCCGTGAGTGCGAGAGAGACGGAACGGTGCCGACCGGCAAATGCCAAATGCCTGCGCCGTCTCTATCTCCCCGACGCGTCAAATCGATGCGTCCCGTAAGACCCGGAAAATGGAAAACATTTCACATCCGTCCGTCCGTCTGTCTGTCCGTCCGTCTGCCCGTCCGTCTGATCGTTGAGTCACAGGCAGCCCTGCTAATGGGTCGTCGAGACGCAACACGCCCTATCCACACTCTGGCGCGGCTCTAGCCGCACTTCGACTCGCCGCAAAGCCCGCGCGTCGTTTCGATATCTCGAAGGGCGCCTCGACGCGCGCCGCTCGCGCGCCGCCGCGGAGTGCGTTACAAAACAAACGCGGCACAGTGGGCCGGAAGACCGGCGTTGGCGGACAAAACTCTAGACGCGTTTTGAGCTCCAGAGTCGCTTATCCCAGCCCCCAGTTGTTGCTTTCCGCGTGTCGGGTCCTTAAGGACTCTATCCGCCGTGGGTGCCGTGTGGTCGGGCGGCCCGGCCAGCCACTTGCAGTGGCAACAAACCCGCAATGATGAGGCAATGCCAATGCTGCCGACTGCAGCAACCTGCTGCGGAAAGATCCCCGCAACTGTTGCGGCGTCGCCGTCAATTGGCCGCTTTTTCCCGCGCTTTTTTGTTTTTGTTTTTGTCCCCCGAGTTGTCAAACGGGTACCGGGTGGCGGGCCGCGGCGGTGCAGCGGGTTGCGGAGGTCAGGCTGCCGAGCCGAGCCAGCGTGCTTCGGCTCGGCTCGGTTAGGTTCGGTTCGGTTTACTGACATTTCTTCTCACAATTTTTTGGCCAAAATTCATTGAAATTCAAGTGAAATTGATTTGATTTGCACATCGGAATTCAAAGTCATTTCCCCTTAACTGCGAACAGGCAACAAAACGCCGTTCTGTTGGACGACCACCCAGAAAGAACAAGCAGGTCAAGGCCAACGTGCCAAGGAGGTCAAAGGATGTCCCTTTGACTTCCGAATAACATTTTCCGCTAACAGTGACTTGATTGGGTGTCCTTCCTGAGCACCACGGCCCAAAGCAGCCGAATAATGGGGGTTTCCCTCTCCACGACAAGGCACCCCCACTCCGAAACGGGGTAAATTGATTCCAGCCGTGAAACAACCCGATCTTGGCAGCCGAAAACCCGATAACGGCAATAGCGGCCCGTGGCGCCACTCGGCCAAAATTATGGGCCGCGGCCAATGGCTCCGTCTCTCTCGCACTCACGGGGCACAGTGGGCCAGAAGACCGGTGGAGGCGGCCAAAACTCTAGATGCGTTTTGCGCTCCAGAGTCGCTAAGCAGGACTCGAACCGAACGTGTGACCCCACCAATGGACTCCTCGTTCGGAGAGCAACCCAATGGTGGAGTCACACGTTCGGTTCGAGTCCCATATAGCGACTCTGGAGCTCAGAACGCGTCTAGAGTTTCGTCCGCCTCCACCGGTCTTCTGGCCCACTGTGCGGGGCGTGCCGCGCGGGTGCGAGCGAGACGGAGCGACGAACCAAGCCCCATCACAACACGCTGGCGTTACGTTGGGGGGACGACTGGTCCTGCGACTTCGATGAGCAGGCCAGCAGCCACCTAGGGCGCAACACCGCCTGGAAACCTCAACAGCGATGCGATGCCCACGGCCCCTTTTATAATGTCGCCTAAGTGAGGCAATAGGCAATCTCTCTCTCTCTCTCTCTCTCTCTCCATCCGGACTTCCCTCTCCGGCGTGCTTCCGTTCCGCTGCAGTCGCCTGATTCCGCGGGTCGTTTTCGTCGCTCTGTTTCTCTCGCACTCGCGGGGCGTTCTTGTGGGTGGGAGAGAGACAGAGCCTCGAAGGCGACTCTCGGAATCAGTCCGCAGCTCTACTCGTGTTTGAGCAAACCATTCGAGCCTCGTCGAAGCGTTCGGACTACAGCAGCCGACTGATTCTGAGAGTCGTTTTCGTCGCTCTGTCTCTCTCGCACTCGTGAGGCGTTCCGTGCAGGCGCGAGCGAGCCAGAGCTACGACTCTCGGAATGAGTCTGTAGGGCCTTCTAACGAGCGGACAAGGACTCCGCGAGCGGTTCGGGGCCTTGAAGGTGCAGCGACCCCGTGCGGGATCAAAGCCCTCTTCCTGGCCAGCCGGCCTGCCCGGCCTGCCGGCACACTGCAAGACCGCGCCCAGCACCGCGGGGCAGTAGGGCAGTCTGCAGGGCGCAGGACGCGACGCTGCACATGACAGACAAGACCCCGGGGGACTAACTGGGACCGACGAGGGGACCGATACGGCACGGCCGATGATGTCGATCTGGCACGAGTTGCGCCACGGGCGGGGCGGGGCGGGGCGGGGCGCGCCATGCCGCCACACGGCGCGGCGCCGCGACGGTGCCCACCGTGTTGTCATTCCGGGCGACCCGCTGACCTCGCGGCGAACTCGCGGCCCGGCACCAAAGTGACGACGCGCATTTCGAGGAACGCCACCGTGCGGGTTTCCGGTTTCCGGTGTGATGGGGAAAACCATCGGCGCGGCCAATCAACGGTTTCACCATCGCGACGACATAAAAACAAACACAAACGGTGCAAATCGACGCTTCACAATGGGCCAATGGATTCCTCGTTCGGAGAGCAATCCATTGGTGGGGTCACACGTTCGGTTCGAGACCCATTCAGTGACTCTGGAGATCAAAACGCGTCCGGGGTTTTGAACGCCTCCACCTGTCTTCTGGCCCACTGTGCGCTTGCCGCCTCTAACGACCCCGTCTGCTTGCAGGGCATGTTCCTGACGCTGCTGCCGCCCTTGGCGCTGCTGCTGGGGCCGTGGGGGCCGTGGGGGCGGCCCGTGCTGGCGCTGGGGGCGGTGGTGCCGCCGTCCTGGGCCGACCCCCGGCACAACCCCTGCGCGGCGCAGCCCGGCGGCTGGCAGCTGCTGCTGTGGCCCGGCGACGGCCGCTGCTACCGCATCTTCCGCCGCGGCCACCCCTGCCCGCCGCACATGGAGCTCACCCCCGGCGTGGGGCCGGGCGGCGCGCCGGGCTGCAGGTGCCCGCCCGGCACCGCCGTGCTGGCCTCCGCCACGACGGCCAGCACCGCCAGCAACGCGACGGGCACGTGCTACCCGCTGCTGGAGCAGGGGCCGTGCCCGCGCGGCCAGTACCTCGCGCCCGTCCCCGCGCCGCCGGACTCGGACAACAGGTGAGCAGAGTCCTAGAGTGGGTGAGCAGGCTCAGCCTGCAGGGTAGGCCACCCATCAGGCACCCTCGGCGGCGGCCACGCAAGTTGGGCTGCCTACCCACAGGCGCCCGCGCTGAAACTCCCCGCTTAAATGGGTGCACAGTGACCCGGTGGAGGCGGTCAAAACCCGGGACGCGTTTAGAGGTCCAGAGTCGCTGAATGGATCTCGAACCGAACGTGTGACCCCACCAATGGATTGCTCTCCGAACGAGGAACCCATTGGTGGGGTCACACGTTCGGTTCGAGTCCTGTTAAGCGACTCTGGGGCTCAAAACGCGTCTAGAGTTTTGGCCGCCTGCGCCCGCCTCCTGGCCCACTGTGGGGTGCACTGTCAGGCGCAGGTTCGAGCCCCAGCGGGGGGTCGGGTTTGGAACCTCCCAGAGTTACCCACCACAGCTGATCGAGTCCCCAATCTCAGCCCGCGCCTCGCGGCCGCAACGCACTGACGCCGTGCCGGTCTTGTCCTCCCCGCAGAGTGCCGCACCTGCTCGCGGCGTGCCGCGCCCCCGACGCCTGCCCGCCCGGCCACGTGTTCTGGGCGCGCGACGGGCGCTGCTACCCGCAGCTGACGCGGGGGCCGTGCTACCGCGGCGAGCTGCTGGTGGCGGGCCGCGGCCACGGCGGCACGCCGACGACGTCCTCGGCCACGGCCTCGACGGCCACCCCGCTGGGCGTCTGCCGGTGCGAGTCGCGCGGCGAGCTGGGCCGGTACTTCTCGCCCCTGACCAAGACGTGCCACGAGCACTACACGCCGGGGCCCTGCCAGGAGAAGGGGCTCATCTTCCTGCCGCCCAGTGCGGCCACTTCGGCCACTTCCAGTGGCGTGGCCGGCGCGCCGCGGTGCGGCTGCAGCGCCGACCTGCCGCACTACCACCCCGCCACGGGCCAGTGCTTCCAGATCGGTACGTACACTCTAAATATGGGGTGCCCAGCAACTGGGTGCCTTTGTCGCCCGCCCCACTTTTTAGGGTGCCAAATGTCGCCCAGTTTCTGGGCACCTTTGTCGCCCAGTCTCAGGGTGGACAAATCATACAGTAACCGGCCCTCTCCCATGGTAGAGCATGCTCAGGTGTCTAGATCCTGGGCGACTAAGGTGCCTAGATTCTGGGCACCTTCGACACCTCAGTCGCTGCTGAGCCATGGGTGAAGGCAGGTTTCTTAATGGTTTGTCCACCCCGAGACTGGGCGACAAAGGTGCCCAGGAACTGGGCGGCATTTGGCACCCTAAAAAGTGGGGCGGGCGACAAAGGCGCCCAGTTTCTGGGCACCCCATATTTAGAGTGTAGCGCCCCACTACGCACCACCCAACTCTGTTTCTCTCAGACCTGCACTTGCCGCCCCACGCAAATAACTCCAGCCAAATTTGTACACCGAAATTCATCAAACTTGAAAAATTTACTGAAGTTCATTAAAATTTAACGAAATTTGATTGAAATTCATCGAAATTTGACTGAAATTCGACTAAAATTCATCGCAATTTTACAGAAATTCGTCGCAATTCGACTGAAATTCATTGGATCAGTACACCGAAATTCGCAGTGATTTCCCCTTGGTTCGAACCCACGCCTAACAGTGCCTCCGTTCCAGACACGATCGGGCCGTGCCCGGCTGGGCAGCGCTTCACGACGCCGGGCAAGCGGTCGGGCCGGTCGGGGCGGCCGGGGCGCGCGCAGTGCCGCTGCAAGGGCGGCCACGTGCCCTGGCCGCGCCCCGAGGCCGTGGACGCGGCCGTGGACGCGGCCGTCGAGGCCCAGACGGCGCAGGCGCTGACGGCGTGCTACCGGCCCTGGACGCGCGGGCCGTGCCCCCAGGGCCAGCTCCTGTCCGACGCCTCGCAGTGCGTGGCCGCGCCCTGCCGCCCCGGCCGCCTCTACTTCCCCGACGACGCGGGCTGCTACAAGGTGGGCGTGCGCGGGCCGTGCCCCAAGGGGCAGGTCGTGCTGTTCGAGACCGCCGTCCGCCCCGCGCTCGAGGGCATCTCCTACCGCGGCATGTGCGGCTGCACCGGGCCCGCCGCCAAGTCCAGGTAAGCACACTGTACTACACTTCAAGGGCGAGGGGGATGCACAGTGGGCCAGAAGACCGGTGGAGGCGACCAAAACTCCAGACGCGTTTTGAGCTCCAGAGTCGCTAGATGGGACTCGAACCGAACGTGTGACCCCACCAATGGATTCCTCGTTCGGAGAGCGACCCATTGGTGGGGTCACACGTTCATCCATTGGTGGGGTCACACGTTCGGTTCGAGGCCCATTTAGCGACTCTGGAGCTCAAAACGCGTCCGGGGTTTTGGGCGCCTCCTCCGGACTTCTGGCCGCCTGTGCGCCTGAAAGGTAGGCAAAAGGCCATACTTTGCCGCTGTAAGTACGCAAATAGTACCCCTTTGCCCCAAAGATCACCTCTAAGTCCGCCACTGCTACATTTTTAAATAAAAAAAATTCCAATGCTAACGCATTGCACGGTGTTCCGGTTGTGGAAATGAATTTTAAGTCTGTCGTCTAAACGTTAATTACGTTAATTTTACCGTTATTTACGTAACTTTGAATCCTACCGGCATTTTTACATCCCCAAACCTGATTCAGTTAACACAATGACCATCTCAGTCCATCTCGCGATCTCGCGATTTACAGTGCTCATGTTCGTCAAACGAAAGTCATCCGCGTTCCGAAACCACCTCTCCCGAGTTTATTAAGTTCGTCAAACCAACGTCGTGCTGGTTACAGAATTGAGGAAAACATCACAAGAGAACCGCAACCTTTAAAAGCAAGCCAAACAATTCAACCTCAGCAACAATGGAGGGGCAGTTTCAATGCGCGACTACTCGTTTTTTCAGCCTCGCGATTTTCGAAAGGGCGCAGACGCCGAGAAAATTGTTGCCAACCCCCGACGATTAATTTATTGCGTCTTTTTTGCTACGGACTTTTTACTGACAGACTTCAAAGATGTTCCAATGTCGAGACACCGTGCAATGCGTTAGCATTGGCATTTTCGAATTTCACGGCGTTTTGATTTCTTTTTATCGGCGACTTTAAATTTTGACAGTTGGTACGATGACACCGTGTCGTTGCCATGGAGACTTTTTTTCATGTTTTAACCATTTTCTCAGAACACAGACGATTTCTTGTCACTTTGGTGAGGCAGGAGGTTTAGTTTTGGGGAGTAGCACATTTTGTCTTTGAAACGTTTCTGGAAAATGTGAAGGGATAAGGGTGCTTCATTGTTGCAAATTTATGTTTTTGTCGTTTACGTTAAATTCTTACGATAAATTTTCGAAATTTTCAGGAATTCTTCATTTTTTTATGATAAGGAGTAATTTGGCGGGAACCATTTTTAGATTTGCGTCGGCGGAAGAAAAAATCTGAGCCGTCCCGGGCAATAGGGGTCCTCCTTCGTCGGAACCCCTAAAAATTCTCAACTAAGTGAATATTTTTAAAATTTTTCTATACGTCAACAGCTCCAACAACATCCCTGGAAAATCCATGGAGGACAACAGGTGTGGTGGAAACAGCCCACCCACTGGTGGCGCAGCAGAAGACAAGGACATGGCAGGGGTGAAGCGCAGTGCCATCGCGCCCAGGACCGAGCCAGACTGTGAATCCAAGTCCGGTGCCATAGTGTTCAACGGGAAGTGCTACTCGCTCTACTCGCAGGGGCCCTGCCCCCTCGGCCAGTGGCTGGTCCCGCAGAGGAGAGGGCGAGAGGGGAGGACACTGACTGATTCAAATCCAAATTTGGAGCTGTGGACCGACCCGGAAGCTCGGCCTAGAGCTCGAGCTAAGTGCGACTGCCGGCCGGGCCACAAGCCAGTGTGGGTCCCACAGCCCAGCCCCAGTGGGAAGAGCGACAACTCTACGTCAGTGCTGGAGTGCCAACCACCCACCGTAGTGCTGGCCTCTTTCCTCAACGCAAGAGGTTTCGTGACAGTGTAGGAACATCTTTGTCCACTGCGTACTTAGGAATGGAAATTCTTCCAGTGCCCTACGTTTCTTTAAGCGTACACACTCTGTGATCAGCATCAAGCACATTACCATTGTAGAATAGAATGCTAAATGTGATGATACATTACTGTCTACAGTAATGGAAGAGTATTACATATTGTAATAGAACAAATTAAAGATAAGGGGAAAAAACTCGTTAAATTGATTGCTTGGGTGAAAAATTCTACAAAGTTAGAATGAAACTTTCACTTGAGTGACGATATGAGTTCTTTCCTCTTTGAAACTGCTTAATGGGGTCAGCAAAAATTCACTTTAATTTTTTTATCAAATGAGATGAACCAATTTCAAGAATCATTTGGTCATTGTGTATTTGTTGAGCTTTTGGACCCCAAAGCAGTGCCACAAGTCATGTGCCAAAAAGCATCATGAAAGTTCATAAACTACTTTTGTGTGACAGCCTAGTCAGAAAGATAAAGTTCAGACTATCATAAAGCTCTAGAGATTAGGAGCTGAGGAAAATCAAAAATTCTTGTAAGACTTCTATAGACTAACCCAACTCAAAAATATTTGTTAAGACTCACTCGGCAGCAAAGTGTAGGTCGTTGATGGCCTTCTCCAACTGCTTGATCCTGCTATCCCGCTCACGTATGTCGTCACTCAACATTTGGACTTGCTCTGCTCGTTCATCAGCTGTTCGCTACAAAATAAATCAAAAATACAATTTATCTTGGTGCTTAAAATTATTTCTGAAGAGAAAAACAAACAGAGCAGATCACTTACAATGAGTTCGTCCTTTTCGTTTTCCAGCTCATTGATGGAAGAGTGCAACCTTTGAACCTCAGAGCGTAAAGCGTTGGCCTCCTTCTCCAATGCAACTCTGTCGAATTCCAGCTTTTGGATGTGTTCTTGCTGGTTTACAGCGTCCATCTGCAGTCTGCCCAAGTCATTTTGGGTTTGTTCTAAATTTCTTTGTGTTTCTTCAAGTAGAACTCTAGAGTGGTTAACAAGTATCAGAGGAAATTAGTATCAGATAAAATTACAGTCAATAAAGCAATTTAAAAATATGGAGCCTTACTTCATTTTCATATGATTTGCATTAGCTTGACCCAATGAGTTCTGG
Source organism: Thrips palmi (assembly GCF_012932325.1). Taxonomy (NCBI): domain Eukaryota; kingdom Metazoa; phylum Arthropoda; class Insecta; order Thysanoptera; family Thripidae; genus Thrips; species Thrips palmi. Next base: position 6,551,920 of record NW_023144627.1, read on the forward strand.
AGTTCAGCAAGACGAGTTCGTGCTGCCTCTGACTGGAGTGTGGCAGCATCCAGTTGCTTGGTGCGATTGGCAAGTTGAGACCGCAAGTCAAGGATTTCTTTATCAAATGTGCGCGAAGCATCTCTCCCATCAGCTTCAAGGGTCCATACTCGCTTTTGAGCATCGTGAAGGGCATCAACAACAGACTGTGGCAACATGAGCAGAAAGAGCATTAGCAAACACGTATTTCAAATTAATTCTTGGCAAAAGGCAGATAAGGGAGGAGGCTGATTTTAGCAGAGCGTCATGTGGCACCTGGAGGTGATCTCGGGTGGCATTTCGTTCAGCAATCATCCGCTGGCAATCATCTCTAGCATCATATCCATCTTTTTGCAGCCGCCTCAACACCTCCTAAGCAATGCAGGAGGGTTGGGGATAGGGAGGTGTAAGGAGAGGTAGGAAGCTTTCAATTCATGAACACTTACCATGACAGATTGGGGAGGTTTATCATAACACATTTTCTCTGATGAGCTAAACATTGTAGAAGTTTTCAGAGTGTCAATAGTTTCTCGAAGGCGTTTGTTTTCTTCTTGAAGTCTCTCCTTCTCTCTTTCTCTTTCACGTTCAAGGGTTGAGTCTGATCCTTTCTGTCCACGTAGAATATCAATTTCAACTCTCAGAGAACGGTTCTCTTCTAGAAGTCTGTCTTTCTCAACATCCGCAGACTTCTTCACACGAAGAAGATCCAACTCAACTTCAAGAGTGTGAAGTTCGCTACTGAGGCGTTCTCGCTCATGTGTCTCCCTCTGAGCAAGTAATCTTAAAGCATCTCTTTCAGAAAGTAATGAGTGGTTTTCTTCACACACAGAGAGGAGTTCTCTCTCTTTGGCAATAAGTCTTTGCTGGACCTCTGTGTACTGTTAACAAAGGAACAAGTATTAGAAATGGAAATCGAATGAAAATATCACTTTTAGAAATGCAAGACAATTAATTAAAATAATTGATATAAAGAAGCTAACCAACAGCTAATTGAAATCTACAATTCTAATGCTCATCCATACAAAATAATAAAGTAAAAAGGGGTAATGAAAAGATGAAAAAAGGGCCAGGAGATGGTAAACTGTTACTATGACAACAATGGCTTTTTGACAATGGCACTGTGCTCTGGTTCTAAATAAGGACTAAACAGAAAATTGCAAGATAATTTGCTGCTAGACAAAATTGATGGGTTTTACCTTTTCAGCCAAGGCACGATTAACATCTGAATGGGAACGACTATCTGCAGCTTCACATCTGTATACTGCGGAGAGGTCTTTGAGTTCTTGATTCAGTCTATGGTTCTCTGCTCTTATGGCATCAAGGTCTGCATGAGCCTCTCTTAGTTTCCACAGCAAATCAGTGCTCTGTAAGAAAAATTTTAGAACACATTAGATTTGACAAATAGGTGGAGAAGAAGAAAACAGAAAGAGAATCAAGACAAGAACTTTTAAGAGCTGTTAGCACTTTAGACACTTACCCCAGGTTTTTCTGGCATGTTGTCCAAATATTCTCTAATGCGATGGTATTCTTTTTCAAAAAAGTTTCTCTCTGCTTCAAGAGTTTTAATAATAGGACAGAGATCTGGAGGCGTCTATTAAGATAGGTAAAAGAAAGTAAACATTCATATTCAATTTTCAAAAAGGTAAACATATATATTTTATTATTGCACAAATGCAGGAAAAGATGACTACACTGGAGATAGATGTATCCCTTGATCAGCTTAAACATTACATTACAGAAAAAGAAGAAAAAGAACCCTCTAGTACATACTGCACAAAGACAAACTAGAAAAATTAACTCACAAGCTGCCAAAATATTTTTAATTTTGTGGCTCTTTCTTTTTAAGTATATCACAATTTTTATACCCATTAATATAATTAGAATAATCATTAGAAATCATGCTGATTCTGCTCCTGCGGTTACTGCAACCACTGGAACTACTGCCCCGAGTGCAACTTGAGCCATGCTTGCGCTTTCCACATAGATTTGCGGCAGCTGACTTCCCCTATAGTTAGATGCCATTAAACAATATATTGGACAGCAGTTGAAGAATGAAATGCAAGATGGATTTCCACTTACCTTCACATTCCAAGGCCCATCACCCGCCCCATCCATGCAAGGGTGGCTGTGGGGGTAACTGAGACCGACTTCACTCTGAATACCACGGTCCACCTGTTAAGGGACAACACAAAATAGATTAATACAGTACTCGATTTTCTATTATCATTATTGGGGTTTTCGTCCTCTTGCCAGTGCATCAGACAGAGTCATCCCCTTCAGTTCCACTGCAGCTTTGAGACTGAGAAGGTGGGAGTGGTATGGGATGTGGGTTGTAACATTGACTGGTCTGGGTCACTGGTTTTGACCGCCATGGCTTCTGTGAGAAGATTTTGTCACACAAACTCATGCAGTCATCTACACAATTCTGCACAGTATTAACATAGCAACACTGACCTTTTGATTAGGTTGAGATCTATCTGATACAGGATCGTCATGTTTCTTGCTTCTGGCATTGTCCTTTGATCTTCTGTCCTGATCTTTTCTCTGATCCTGGTTCCACCTTTCTGAATCCTCTTCAGCATACCTACAAAGAAAGTTAGAAAACATGGTCAAATTGATGGTCACATGTACAGTTTGTAAGCAATTCTACATTTATTTACCTTTCAGAAATATATTCATCAACCTCTTCATCTCTCCTTGTTTTATGATGCTCTCTTCTTCTTTCCTTTCTGTATTCTGTTTCCCTGTATTTGTCTCCTTTCTCACTGGCATAGGCTTGTCTCCTACCCTCGACATTTGCATCATCCTGGTTGTTGCGATGTTTACCGGGGCCTTCACTGCATTCACTATAAGGATAATCTGATTGTCGTGAACCCCTGCGCTCAGGCTTGTTGGCGTTCTCTCTTTCTGGAGGTTCATGGTAAGTCTCACGTGGAAGATTAACCTGTTAAACAACAAATCATTAAGAAATGAGGCACTCATTTTTGTTTGTTCAAGAGAAAGATGATGAGCTAAACAGGCAGACAATCTCACCTGAGTTTCTTTTGAATCAATTCTCTTCACATCTGTTTGAATTGCAGCACTACGGTTGGTTGGACGCACCTGAAGCAAAAAGAAATCAATAAGCTTGAACATTCTAGCGGGGGTAAAATACAACATCCATATAGCACCTTGGAACTGCATCACTTACCTTGGCGTTGTCCCCAGTGGAATTCTTGCTCGGTCCACTTGTGGCGCCTGGCTTTTTTGAAACCAACCCCTTTTTCTGGAACACAGAGACACAGAGACCAACAGCATTAGAACCAAAAGAATATGTCACATGTTGATTGGATAACGTGCGCCTGTCAGCAGAAAGGGGTACCAAAATTTGAGATTGGCAGAGGGGTGGGGGAGGTGGGGGTGGCAGGGGGGAAGGCAGGGAAGCCCGCCTGGAGGAGGGGGAGGGGGTGCGACCCCGCAGACCAACCCGGCCATGGAGCGCGGGTGGAGGAGACGACGCGTAGCTCACAGGTCTCAGCTGCAACCAGAGTCAAACACACAGCATTGGCAGGGAGAGAAAACGAAAAAGTCCAGCCCCGCTGCTGGGGATTTGAACCCGCGACCTGCTTGCGGGTGCCGACGGCCGTGTCTTGGGTCGCCGCGGACGTGGAGGAATGGCGGCTGGACGCCCTGCTCCGGCTGCTGGACCTGGTGGACCTGGTGCTGGCTCTGCTGGCCACGGCGCGGGACCTGGCCCGGGACACGGCCCTGGACATGTTGCCCGAGCTGTAGCCACTCTCCGCCTGGAGGCACACAGACGCAGCGTGGGGCGGGGCGCGTTGCACAGTGGGCCAGAAGACAGGTGGAGGCGGCCAAAACTCTAGACGCGTTTGGAGCTCCAGAGTCGCTAAATGGGACTCGAACCGAACGTGTGACCCCACCAATGGATTGCTCTGCGAACGAAGCTTTACCGCCAGGCTGCGACGGCTCTTGGCCGCACTCGGCACGGACACGGGCACCGCCCCCAGGGACGGGCTGCGCTCCAGGGCCTTCCAGGGGGTCTGCGTCGAGTGCGAGTCGCACGCGGCGCCGCCAGGCGAGGCCCCTCGGGGGCAGTGGGCGCCGCGGGCAGCTCTGGGGGAGGACGACGGGGACCCTCGCCGCACCGCCTGGACGAAGCAGGCATCAGGATGGCCCCCGGCGCACAGTGGGCGAGAAGACCGGTGCAGGCGGCCAAAACTCCAGACTCATTTTGAGCTCCAGAGTCGCCAAACAGGACTCCCCTCGAGCGTGTATGACCCCAGCAATGGATTCCTCGTTTTGAGAGCAATCCATTGGTGGGGTCACACGTTCGGTTCGAGTCCCATTTAGCGACTCTGGAGCTCAAAACGCGTCTAGAGTTTTGGCCGCCTCCTCCGGTCTTCTGGCGCACTGTGCGGCGGCCGGGCCGGCCGCGGACTTCCCTCGCGGTGGCGGCCGTCACCTCGGCGGCCTCCTCCAGGAGCTGGTCCCTGGTGAGCGCCCTGGCCGGCGCGGCGGCCGCGGTGGCGTGGCCGCGGTGCGCCCGCCCCGCGTCGTTGTGGTGGACGCCGTGGACGTCGTGGACGTCGTGGACCACCCACCCGGACCGCGAGGCGCGCGCAGGGACGTGCGGGGGGTCGCCGTCGTCCGCCCTGGCCCGCAGCGCGCGCTCCCTGCTGTGCAGGCGGTGCCGCGGCCGCCGGCCCTGCCCCACGGACAGCAGACCGAGAATCGTTGTCACTCTGTCTCTTCAGAGAGACAGGGCGATGAGAACGACTCGGAGGACGCAGCACAGTGGGCCAGAAGACCGGTGGAGGCGGCCAAAACTCGAGGCGTTTTGAGCTCCAGAGTCGCTAAATGGGACTCGAGCCGAACGTGTGACCCCACCAGTGGGCTGCTCTCCGAACGAGGAATCCATTGGTGGGGTCACACGTTCGGTTTGAGTCCTGCTTAGCGACTCCGGAGCTCAATACGCGTCTAGGATTTCGGCCGCCTCCGCCGGTCTTCTGGCCCACTGTGCGCAGGCTGCACCCACGTCGTCGCGGTGGAGGTCGTCGTCGTGGTGGTGCCTCGACCTGCGCGAGGGCAGCGCGCCCACCGAGGCCCGCGACATGCGGCTCGCTGGGACGTACGGCGACGGAGGGGGTGGCCTGGACTGTGCAAGGGGAAATGGAAACTGGGGCGGAGCGTTGAAAGCAGCCGACAGAAAGTCAACTCCCCGGAGAGGCCACAAGTACCTTCTGCCTGTCTTTGTCATCGCGATCCTGAGTCCCAACAGTCGTGTCTGATTCGCTGCTGAAGCTAGCAGACAGACACTGAAAGCACGTATCAATAGGAATCAACATGGTTTACAACCTCCAGGAAGCCCTCTTCTTGGAGTGGGGGAATACCTTTGCCTCAGGGTTGCATGTGGATTCTGTGCCAGAACTGGAGAAGGACTGTGAAGAAGGTGTGGCTGAAGTTGCCTCAGAGTGAATCTTGGTAGAGAGCGTACAGGGGCGGGGGATAAACTCTGGAGATGTTGCCATGTGACGGACGACTAGATGTGGTCTGGAGTGTAGCTCCCAGTCGGCTGTTAAGCTGCTTATTGTGGTGAGCTAGACCGAACCAATTTTTAGGGAGGGTAAGGGTGAAAGAAGATTTGAAACTACGCACACTCTCAGATGTCTAACACTGATACCTGTCGTGGAGTACGCCCACGAGGAGCACGAGGACCAATATTGTTTTCTTCGGAAAACTGTGTGTGGGCATACTGGTGATACAGAAAAAAAGCAAGCCACTTAAATTTGAACCAAAAGCCTGATTCAACGCAGCTATGGACATAAAACAAGCACAAGCGTACCTGTCCCTCAGCTCGAGGTTGCCTACCAAGCTCACCACAAACCTTAGCGCTTCTTTCATCAAAGCATGGAATATTCTAAGAAGAAATAACATTTTCAGAGTTACTATTTTAGATAGACTGGGACACCGTAAATATTGCCAATGGTGCTTGGATACCTCCTTTTTTTTATTTTCAGGGGGCACTTCAATAGTTGTGGTTGTTGTAGTGTGGGATGTTGGAGTGGGGCCATCAGTCGAAGCAGATAACCGCTCACTCGACATCACAACAGAGAGAGTACTTTTTGTGGGCTGAAAGAAACAATTAATCCAAACCATGAGCCCTTAAGAACTCACAGCAAAATGTAAAGAATTCATTTGCCTCTCTTTATATACCTGCCCACTTGATGAAGTGAATTCACTTGCTTTCTGAGATGCAGGAGATCGAAGAGATATAGATTCAAATGGTTCAGATGCAGATTGACTGCTGTGACGACTCAAAGACGACTAACAATGAGGGGGAAAGGGATTTCCATCAGATGGGTTACCAAGGTTAACACAAAAATTGTGGGGAAGTGGTGAAATATTACCTCTACATCAATAAAAATGGGTCGTTTTGATGCACATTCTGAATCTCTAGTGACATCAGTTCCAGAACGAGTGCTGCTTGCACTGCTGTAGGAGAACATTACCCCCTTTTCCTTTGGTAAAATATGACCTGTCTGACAATGGTCTAAGTTATCATGCTAAGACATAAACTTATTGAAAAAATGAAAAAATTGTAACAGCAAAGCACAGAGAGTGCTCACCTCATCTGAGTTCAAGACTGATGAAGATACTACAAGGGTGGGTGAAGTACAGCTGTTCCTCTAGATTGAGAAATTAAAAGTTGATGGAACGATTTCAGTAACGCTCAGGTATAATTTCTTATTGAAGTGCAATGTACCTTGGTGCTACTAAATCTTGAAGATGCAAAGCTAGAAGACTTTGGTGTGTTCAAAAACGTTTGATTCTTTAAGTACCCCTAAACAGTCACAGAGCATCAAAAACAAATCAAACAGCCAGGGAAAGGAAATTTTTCAATACTCACTGTGGTTTGGTTTGAACGTCCAGATCCAGAACTTGTAGATCCTTTTGATGTACCACTACCAGTGCCCTTGTCAGAACGAATGTCCCCATTTGGTCGGCTGTGTGAAGGACCTGACATGGATGTGGCCACTTTCTCCTCAAGGTCTGCTATTTTCTGTTTCTGATAGGTCACAGCAGCAACCAGATTTTCTATTTCCTTGGTTAACTCTGCTTCTGTAGGCATAAATAAAAGATATAAAGATTCATATTTCCACCATACATAAATTCAGTTGACAGCCTTGTTTCTAGAAACTCACCAACATGCTGATATCGTGAAAGCTCAACTCTGTCTGCCTGCAGATGAGATTGAGCATTACTTAGCCTTTGTGTTTCTAAGAGCTGCTTATTTTCTAGTCTTAATTTTTCTAAGTCCATCAAGAGATTTTGGACGTTGCATCGTGCTTCTACTCCACTTCGTTCAAGCTCAGCTACCATCTTCTGAGACTGTGTAAGTTGTTCCTAGCAGACAGAAAATTTGAAGAAATGTTTCAGGGGAAAATATGATAAGATTTTTTTTCAGGAATACAAGTTTTGATGTTACCAAAAAATCATACTTGTAAGTCAATAATTCTCTGCGCAGTTTCCTTGACAGTATAGTTACAAGAATCTTCCACCCGCATTGCAACGTTGTCTACATTTCTTATTTCAGCCTGAAGAACTTGATTACGTTCAGCTAGCCGCACAGCCCTCATCATAGCTTCATGCTGTTTTCTTAAAGCATCTGTAAAATAATTCTTCAAATTATTGAAAATTTGTATGAAACAACAAGAATGAAGGGTCAAAATTTTCTTACCTTGAAGTTGTGACCGCAAACTCTGGTTTGAGTCTTCCAATGAGCCAATAGCTGCTCTTAGATTTGCAATAGTGTAATCATCTCGCATAACTTCAGGATCCCTTGCAGATGCATGGCTTTTACAACTATCTAGCTGAGTGTGAAGTTTGGCTATGTCAAGATCACGGTCCCGAACCTGAAAATATATTATATGCTCAGAGCTGCCATAAATAGGGGAAAAAAAACTAAGAATAAAATTAAAGTATACCTGTTGCTTCAGAGAAGATATGGTCTCATTGAGCTTTTCGCTTTCTTCTCGTAACAGTTTCATTTCATACCGACATGCTCGAAGTTCAGCCTGTGATCTATCCACCATGTTGACAACAAAGGGATCTTCAGTTTGAGTAAGAGCTCCACTAAAGACATCGAGCCATGGCCGACCAGGGGGTTGCTTCTTGGTTGGGCCAACTGATGAAAGTATTTCTACTTTGGTTTGTGCAATCTTCTTTTTCCCTACATTAATATTAGGAAAAAAGTAATCAAATTAAAATAAATAACGGGCAAAATTTGTTGAGAAACCAATAAAAATGTAACAGCTGGGTAGTAATAATAGTTTACCTAAGGACACACTTGGGGCACTTTGAAGTTGCAGTAGCTTTTTGGTCTTCTCAGCAGACTCTACCTCTAGTGAACGAATGCGAGCTAAATGCTGACTAACTAAAAACTGAAGATCTCCATTTTCTTGCTCCAATTTCCGACAGCGTGCTTTGGCATCTGTAAAGATAAAACAAATAAAATTTCACAGGCTCAACCCTACTATAAAACCATCAAATGGAGTGGACTTTCACATACCGAGAACAGAATTATTGGCCTCTTCTCTGATATGTGTGACCTGTTGGTTTAGTTCTGTGATTTGTCGAACAAGGCGTTCATTGTCGTTTCGAAATGGTTGCACCCCACGGTTCAGAACACGAACTTGCTGAAAAATAAAATAAAATCTATTACTATGTAAAAAGTTAAAAAGAAAAAAAAGGAAGGCATGTCAGTGGCGTTTTCAAAACAGTTCTGCACTCGAAATCAAAATTATCTCTCCCCCTAAGTTTTTGAAGGCAGGTGCCTTACCGCCAGGCATTTGATCGTAACCCGTTTCCGGCCTGGCACAAGGCCCTCTTCCGGGGTCGCTGCTTGCTGTGCCTCACCGCCCACCGCGAGGCTAGAGAGGGAAGGACGCCGGCCTTCCGAGGAGATGGACCTTCGCGGTGGTGCTGGGTTCGACTCCCCCGACCGCATCATTTTTTTTCATATATTTTTTAAAATTTTGAGTTTTTTGGATTAATTTTGTTTTTGAGACGAAATTTTTAAACGGTCGCGGACACGGGCAGCCTACTTCCGATGATAGTTTAGATCTTCCCTTCCCTATCCGCTGGGCGCTCCCAGGGCAGTGGGGGCACACGTGGGGAGACACGTGGGGGACACGCTACATGCTCCAGCATCACGCTGTCCACTCCAGCCAGTTAGACCGCTGGAGGACAGGTCCTTGGCTGCGCTGGCTCGCTGGAGGCCTGGAGGACGGCGTCAACGCGGCGGGGGCGGCGCGGGCGGTGCTTCCAGGCAGTGGCCACCCCGCGGCCCTTCACTGGAAGCACCTCTGGAGGCACTGAAAGCCCTCCAAGGCCCTGCGGCCCTCCGCGGCGACTTCCAGCCCACGCCGAGTCAAGCCACTCCACATCGATCCGCTACGCCCCGCCACGCCGCGGCGCCGGGCTACCGCGCTACCGCCAAGCCGGAGACAAACCGCACACCTACTCACTCAGGTACCCGCGAGCGGCGCCGAGCAGCGCCGCGAGCAAGCCAACCCCCCGCCCCGTGCCCTGCCGGCATCTGGCATACTTGAGCCAACAACCACACAACCGCACAGTGGGCCGGAAGACCGGTGGGGGCGGCCGAAACTCTAAACGCGTTTTGAACTCCAGAGTCGCTAAATGGGACTCGAACAAAACGTGTGACCCCCACCAATGGATTGCTCTCCCAACGAGGAATCCATTGGTGAGGTCACACGCTCGGTTCGAGTCCCATTTAGCGACTCTGGAGCTCAAAACGCGTCTAGAATTTTGGCCGCCTCCTCCGGTCTTCTGGCCCACTGTGAACCGCCGCGGCCGCAGAGCCGCAGACCGCGCCGTGCTGCCGGCTGCACAGTGTGCACACATACTTGGACAAACTCACAAACTCGCGCAGCATTCGAGCGCGCAACTCCGGGACGCGGCGTAGCTATTGACAACGCCAAAATTGCACCGGAACATTAATTCAACATTCCGAGCGCGGTTTGGTGGTGGAAAACCGTGATAACGAAAAGACGCGTCACCGCCACCTGCCGGCCTGTGGCCCTTCCCTGTGGGATTTCACCCCCCCCTCTCTCTCTCTCTCTCGCAGGGTGCCCCGTAGGGGTGCGAGAGAGACAGAGCGACGATGCGCTGTGAGTCTTGAGTGACTTGCACTGTAGCCACACGTGCCCTGCCTAATTACAGTGCCGGCCACCCCTCGGGAGCCCCCCCCCCCTTCGCGGGGGTTTGTTGGTAGATTGGGAGGGAATGCCCTTCAGACGGGCAGCTCCCCCGGGGCCTGGCCGAGGGCCTGCACGGCCTGGCGGGTTGCCTACCCTGAGCTGCCCTGAGCCAGAGCGGCGCTGAGCGGCCGACAACGTCCGTCGTCAGCTCCTCGGCGTTCCTCGCAGCCCACACTGTAAACGCCGCGAACCTGGAAACGTCACGCGATGCACCGTCCACCACGCGGAACGCAGTGGGGGTGTGATTGTTGGCACGACTGGGTGTGCCAACCAACCGCACAGTGGGCCAGCCGGTGGAGGCGGTCAAAATCCCGAACGGGTTTCGAGCCCCAGAGTCGCTAATTAGGGTTAAAACCGAACGTGTGACCGCACCAATGGATTGCTCTCCGAACGAGGAATCCATTGGTGGGGTCACACGTTCGGTTCGAGAGCCATTTAGCGACTCTGGAGCTCAAACCGCGTCGAGAGTTTTGGCCGGCGGTGCCGGTCCTCTGGCCTTCGGCGTCCCCGCGGCCGCCTAGACGCGAAGACACGGACACGGCCCCTTACCCTGACAGGGCATAGTGGCCACTCAATCTCGCGGCCCCACAAAACAAGGAGGAAAATGGTGCACACGATATGGCAGAGGAAGTGGAAGTGGCGCCACGAGGCTCGCCGTCTCTCTCGCACCCCCAGAGCAGGCTGATTCCGAGAGTCGTTCTCGTCGCTCTGTCTCTCTCACACCCAAAGGGGCAGCCCCATGAGTGCGAGAGAGACAGAGCGACGAAAACGACTCTCAGTCTGCGGCAACCCGCTCGCCGCCGTGGCTGCGCCCAGCCGAGCGAGTCCGGAGGGTCGTCTCGTATCGCTCTGTCTCTCTCGCTCCCTCGCGGGACGCGCCGCGAGAGAGAGAGAGAGAGAGAGAGAGAGAGAGAGAGAGAGAGAGAGAGAGAGAGAGAGAGAGAGAGAGAGAGAGCCCTCGGCGCCGAATAACGGAAATGACACCACTTTGCTGTTCCCCGTGCTGTTCCGCGACGAGCAGCGCGAGCGATGACGAGTCGGGGCGTCGGGGGTTGGAGTGAGAGAGACCGCCGCGAGGCGCGAGAGAGGGAGAGAGAGAGGGAGAGGGAGGTTAGCCCCGGGCCGCGTCCGCCTGCTCGACACGCTACACCGTGAAAAATGCGGCGTCATGACACAAGAATGCACTCGGACTTCGCGGGTCGTTGCGGCGCGCCTTGGGCGCCTTGGGCCTTGTCTGCGTTGCCATTGGCCGTCCGGGACGAGAGAGACAGAGAGACTCTAGACGACACCCGTCCTCACGAGTCGAGTCCGACAGGCCGACGCACAGTGGGCCAGAAGACCGGTGGAGGCGGCCAAAACTCTAGACGCGTTTTGAGCTCCAGAGTCGCTAAATGGATCTCGAACCGAACGTGTGACCCCACCAATGGTTCCTCACTCGGAGAGCAATCCATTGGTGGGGTCACACGTTCGGTTCGAGTCCGATTCAGCGACTCTGGAGCTCAAAACGCGTCTTGAATCTTTGCCGCCTCCGCCGGTCTTCTGGCCCACTGCGCGACGCGCGCCAGGCGCCACAGGCCTTCCCCCCCTCCCCAAGCCTACCCCCCGGGGGCGGCGCGGGCCGCGGTCGCTCAAAGGCCTGCCTCTGCGCTGCCCGCTGCGCCTCCGCGAGCCTCGCGGTCCTAGAGCGTCTAGAACTGGCCGTGTAACTAGACCGCAACCAGGCAGCCACACAAGGGCCGTAGTTCCCCCCGTGTACTTTCTGCCTGCCTGCAGACTGATACCGAGAGTCCTTTTCGTCGCTCTGTCTCTCTCGCACCCACGGGGCGTCCTACGAGTGCGAGGGAGACAGAGCGACGAAAACGACTCTCGGAATCAACTCTGCTGGAAAGTTGCTGCTCGAGACGCGGTTCAAATTCTAGCCTGCCTTACAGTGCATCGTCGAAGGCGTTCTCCAGCATCGGTAAGCCGTGCTGTCAGTGTCTCTTGGTGAAACAGAGGCACGCCACGGCGGCAGGGCGGCACGGCGCTACAGGTAAACGCGAACAGCCCGCCTCATGCGCCGCCTGTCGCCCCCCACGAAACAATATCATTCTCATCACGGAATATCAGGCCGCCCGTCGCTCTGTCTCTCTCGCACTCTGGGGGCGTCCCTTGGGGGAGCGAGAGAGACAGAGGAAAGCCATCGCAATCTCGCGGAAAACGCAAGCGGGGCCGCCGAGCCGAGCTAGGTCGTTTCCGAACGCCATCCTAAGGGCGGGCTTGGCGTGATCCAAGTTTCGCCGGTAGCAGCGAGAGAGAGAGAGGGGGGGGGGCGAGAGACAGAGAGAGAGAGGAGGGGTTGCTGATGTGACCACGCGGTCGGTTCCACATTGATAAGGAAGCGGCGAAGGCTATGAATACTCGCCGGCACGGAAGCGACCTTGAGTCCTTGAAGGCCACCCGGGGGAAAGCCTGGGAAGGCCGGTGGTGGGCGGTGGCTTAGGTCAGCTCCGCGAAGGGCCGACTGACTTCACGTTCCTATCAACGAAAATGTTGGCCTCACTTCGAAAGAAACCCTCGAGTCTCTCGCTCTCTCTCTCTCTCTCTCTCTCTCTCGCACTCATGGGGCGACCCCTGCAGGTGCGAGAGAGATAGAGCGACGAGAACGACTCCACACCCACGCACTGACGCCCCCCTGGAGTGCTGCAGACTGATTCCGAGAGTCGCTTTCGTCGCTCTGTCTTTCTCGCACCCAAAGGAGGCACCCTTTGAGCACGAGAGAGACAGAGCGACGAAAACGACTCTCGGAATCAGTCTGCTGACGAAAATAATGACGGTTTTCTGACGCAGCACTGTAGGGGCCCCACACTCCATTGCCCTGCAGTGCAGTGGGGTCGGCCACGGCCACGGGGGTCAGCCCCAAGCCCTGCCGTGTATTTGTGTAGCGCCCTACTAGCGTACTTTCCCGACCGCGGTCGATCTGGCCAGGCTGCAGACTGATTCCGAGAGTCGTTTTCGTCGCTCTGTCTCGCTCGCACCCGTGGGGCGTGCCGTGTAGGTGCGGGTGAGAGAGAGGCAGAGCGACGAAAACGACTCAGTTTGCAGGGCACGGTTCGGCGGGGATGGCGGGCGTGGAAGGGGGGCCTTTGTACAGGTAGATTGACAGACTGAACAAGTCTAAAAATGAGTTATTTTTCCAACGGTTGCCCAAAGTGGAACTACGTTGATTGGAAGGCAGAAGATTCTTACAAAGATTTAGGGTCGGTGTTGAAAGACCATTATACAGGGGCACAAAAGAGAATACTCTTTTCATTGTTAGATAAGTCACTGGCTAATGTTGAATATTACTCAACAGGCCAACCGGCACAGGCAAGCAAAGTAAACCTATTGTTTTAGGGAAATACCAAAAATAGCTTTAGATAACGGCATGATTGAGAAACTCACCTCATCCAATTCATGAGCTTTCTTTTTATAGTGGTCAAGGCTTGATGTGGTTTGCAGTAGGTCTCCAAAGAGGGCTTCGACTAAAGGCAGGCATTCTATAGCAAGAGGCTGGCGGAACCCAAGTTCATCCAGCTGTGCTCGTAAACTGTGGTAACGTTGCTCCACGCCTTTCAACTTGCAGCAGCCACCATCCCCTGACATGGTGAAGGCGGGTTACTCCTGTAAATTTATACATAAGAATTTAGGTGACAGAAAACAAAATGCAAGCATGGGATGACACCATTCCCATCGGAGCCACTATAGCCATACAAGGAAATGACAGCCAAGTACTTATTTGGATACAAACAAAACATAAAAATAGTGACAAATCCCAACGTAAAGGAGAAAAGTTTTGGTTTAATATAAATGAAAGCACAGCAGACTCCTACACATTCGCAGTAATATAACCTCACACGATACTCAGATAACTGGCATTGAATGATTCGTGATAAGAATCTAAGCCAAAACAAGCCTTGGATAACAAACAAACATTTCACACTAGGTTAGGATGCCGGGACGGACCGCCCACCGCAACGGGTGAACGGAGCAACACGGCCAACACGGTTACCTTGCCAGCAGATTCACGAACGACTATCCACGATTGATTTTCCTCATTCCTTCCTTCATGTTCCCAAAAGAGAAAGCACGAACAGACTCTGTGTCTTTCTCCTCAGCTGTCACTTTGGCGTTTCAAATTTCAAACACCGTGCCCGGAGCTTCGAGTCCTTCGACTCGAGTTCGAGAGTATCGAAGAGCCATCGGCAGCGAAGCGTGACGTCATAACCGTCGCGCCTCGCGTCGCGCGCGCATACTCCGCGCACAGGTAGGCGAGGGGTATCGACGACCGTCATCGGCGCTACCCCGCGCGCTCCCTGAGGGAGGGGTCGGTGCTGCTGCAACATATTGGTGGCAAAAGTAGACACGATGCTCCAGTATCGAAAGGTTTACCAGCCTCATCGCTCTCGAGAATAGTTGCGCAGTAGACAGGCTGAGGTTGGCAACCCCTCCGACACTGGTGTAAGGCGGGAAGTTTTGTGCACTAGCGTAGCAACACTGATGAAGACGAGGGAGTTGCTGATGAAGCGGCAGCACAGTGAAGACCGGCGCAAACGGCCAAAATTCTAGACGCTACACAGAAAACAGGACTCAAACCGCGCTTGTGACCCCACCAATGGATTCCTCGTTCGGAGAGCAATCCATTGGAGGGGTCACACGTTCGGTTCGAGTCCCATTTACCGACTCTGGAGCTCAAAACGCGTCTGGAGATTTGACCGCCTCCACCCGCCAGTCTTCTGGCCCACTGTGCATCCCCAACTCAGATAGCAGCCTGAAAGGTAGGCAAAAGCCATACGTTGCCTCTGTAAGTAGGCAAAAAGTGATGCTTCCCCCCCCCCGGGCATCTGGATCCGCCACTGTCGGATTAGAAAGCGAGGAAGTGTTCGGGGCGCATGTGCATGTGGCTGCTGGCTGCCAATGGCTGCCATGCCCGCCTTCCGCGAGTCTGCGCCTTCCTTGATATCATTTCATTTTCCGCTCCTAAAAAGAATGTCCCCGCGGGCATCCGCGCATCGCCTGGCCTCGCCGCGCATTCCGGGACGCAACTTTTATCGCCGACGTGATTCGCGGAGAGGGAAATAATAAAAAGAGAGGAATCGAATGATAATATTGGCGGGAGTCTCCGCGCCGTTCGCACCTGCAGAGCGACTCCGCGGAGAGTCGTTTCCTCTCTCGCTCGCACCCGTACGGAGCGCAGTGGGCCAGAAGACCCTTGGAGTAATACCGGTGGAGGCGGCCAAAACTCTAGACGCGTTTTGAGCTCCAGAGTCGCTAACCAGGCCTAGAACCAAACGTGTGACCCCACCAATGGATCCCTCGTTCGGAGAGCAATCCATCGGTGGGGTCACACGTTCGATTCGAGTCCCATTTAGCGACTCTGGAGCTCAAAACACGTCTTGAATGTTTGCCGCCTCCGCCGGTCTTCTGGCCCACTGTGCGGAGCGCCCCGTGTGTGCGAGAGAGACGGCGACGCTCATATTCAGTCTTCCGGATGGAAGTTGGGTGCACTCGCCTTCGTTCCGCACTGGGAGCGTCGCCTCTGTAGACTGCTTGCGAGAGTCGTTCGCGTCGCTCTGTCTCTCTCGCACCCATGCGGGACACCCCGTGAGTGCGAGAGAGACAGAGCGACGAGAACGACTCTCGGAATCAGTCTGCTGCATTCCATCCCGCGACGTGTGAATTAAGTCCCGCTCGGCTTCCTTCTTCCATAGTGCCAGCCGAGCCGCGCGTCGCTCTGTCTCTCTCGCACTCGCGGGGTGGCCCGTATGGGTGCGAGAGAGACAGAGCGAGGGAACGGCGGCGGGGAAGCGCTCGCCCGGAAGACTGCCACCTGCGCACCGGATGTCGGAGCAGCCTCGCTGGGTGGAGATGGGGTCGGATTTAGATTGAGAAGTGACAAACCCGGACAAACCCGGCGGGGAAGAGGCGACAGCAGACCGATTCCGAGAGTCGTTTTTCGTCGCTCTGTCTCTCTCGCACCTATACGGGGCGCCCATGAGTGCGAGAGAGAAAGAGCGACGAAAACAAGGGCGCCGCACGGTGAAGGTGGCCGCCGGTGGCTGACGGACGTCGCCGAACGCGACTGCGGACAGGCAGGGGCAGAACGCCACATTCTTAAAATTAAATTCTGCCGATTTCTTTCACCGTCTCCCTCTTCGAGACAGAGCGACGACTTCCGGAGAGAGAGAGAGGGAGAGAGAGAGGGGGGAGAGAGAGAGAGAGAGAGAGAGAGAGAGAGAGAGAGAGAGAGAGAGAGAGAGAGAGAGGGAGAGAGAGAGAGAGCTGCTCTGCCTGCGGCCGCGCTTACGAACCGAGTTGGAGCGCGCTAGACGCGGCCACTCTTGTGGGAGAGAGAATACCGCCGTAAAGGGAGGGCCGGGAAGGGAGAGCCCTTTGCGTCCAGGCGGCGAGCCGAGGGGCTGGCGAAGGGCTGCCGAAGGGATGGTAGGCCGGCGCGGTTCAGGTTAGCCTAAAACGCCCTCCAAACCTCCAAACCCCTTCAGCCTCCAGCCCCGCGAGCAGCCAGCAGCCCGCCTGCGAGCCCATTCAGACCGCCGGCCCCGCCAGCCCTCCGATTGGCCATCAAGAAGCCAGCCAGGCGAAAAACGCGCCGGGCGGCCACGCTGCCAAGCCAACGCCAGCGCCGCCACCTGTAGACCGGGCACGCCAACCCGCGAAGAGAAAAAATCTTTCCGGTGGACGGTGAAGGCTGAATACCGCAGCACAGTGGGCCAGAGGACCGGCGCCGGCGGCTGAAACCCTAGACGCGTTTTGAGCTCCATAGTCGCTGTATGGGACTCGAACCGAACGTGTGACCCCACCAATGGACTGCTCTCCGAACGAGGAATCCATTGGTGGGGTCACACGCTCGGTTCGAGCCCTGTTTAGCGACTCTGGAGCTCGAAACGCGTCTAGAGGTTTGGCCGCCTCCACCGGTCTTCTGGCCCACTGTGCGCGGCCGCAAATAAACACGCGGCCACGTGGAGCGGCAAGGGAAGTGGAGTGAAGGGCCTCGGAAAATGGCAACACTGCGACATCAGCTGCCATCAGCATCAGCGCCCGTTCCCCCGAGGGTTCATTCCGAACAGTCGTCGCTCTGTCTCTCTCGCACTCGCGGGGCCAGTAGAGCCCCGTAACAGAGCCGTGGGCCACAGTGGGCCAGACGACCGGTGGAGGCGGCCAAAACTGTAGACACCGTTTTGAGCTTCAGAGTCGCTAAACAGGCCTCGAACCGATCGTGTGACCCCACCAATGGATTGCTTGCTCGGAGAGCAGTCCATTGGTGGGGTCACACGTTCGGTTCGAGTCCCATTTAGCGACTGTGGAGCTCAAAACGCGTCTAGAGTTTAGGCCGCCTCCACCGGTCTTCTGGCCCACTGTGTGGGCCACGCCCGTGGTGGGCGCGTTGGTAAAGACAGTGCTCTGTCTATCACGTCGGTCGGAAGTGGTCGCGAGTGAGGCGGACGGCGCACGGCGGATTCTGCCGGGAGATTTCGACGGGGCGTCCCTGTCGCACTCATGGGGCCGTCCGTAGGGGTGCGCGGGGGTGCGAGAGAGACAGAGAGACGTGAGCGTCCTGTTCGGAAGGACTCGGTTGGGGGTTCAGTTCAGTTACGCGCTTCTTGACGTCGGCGTGGCTGCAGACTGAGAGTCGTTTTCGTCGCTCTGTCTCTCTCGCACTCATACGCGTCCCCTGCAGGTGCGGGAGAGACAGAGCGACGAAAACGACTCTCGGAATGAGTCTGCTAGGCCGGTGGCGCCGCCTGCAGTCGTCCCGAGTCGTTCAGGTCCTGTCTGGAAGGGTGCCAAGCTCTGCAGGGGGCGGACAGGGCGGACAGCGACACCTGTCGCAAGGGGGGGGGGAAAGGGGGGGGGGGCGTCAGGGGCGCGTTCCTAAACCACGTGGTTAAAAATAAAGACCGAGTGCCCTTCGCATTGGGATCTTCGACTATTTCAATCCACCCTAAACAGAGCAGCGCGAGCGCGTGCACTGGGAAATGTGAGCCTTGCGACCATTTCCCAACGACTGTCGGGCTCTCTACCCTCAAAAATATTGTTGCAGTGAATATTGCCGGAGCGTACAGAGGAATTTATACAATCAACGCGATGAAGATTTGTTCATTTTACGAATCATTTTCGTTATTTCAAAGTGAGATGTTGAGGAAAATATTTATGTGACGAAGGAAAAAAGCTAGCTGACACCTTGAAAAGTCTTATATTGTTCTAGGTATGTTTTGAAGTAGGTGCAGGTACAAAGGTATCATCTGCTAAAATTAGTTTATAGTACATATGTTTCACCAATGATTTGAAAATGAAAAAAATAAATGGAGCCAATTTTCGTGGAGGGACATTTTGAGTGTAACGGTTAGAGTCCATAATTGGAGCCATTGCCTGGTTGGCCAGGTTCGGGGCTCGCCTGTGTACATCAGGCCAGTGAGTGGGGGCCCCGGGGGCGGGGGTGGGGGGGTGGTGGGGGGGGGGGGGTGGCTCTACGGTTGGGACCGAGTCTGTCAGGGAGGAGACGTCAAGTTTAGTTCGAGTTGAGCTGTGCAAAGTCCACTCGTCTGCGACCCGCTCCTTCCTGGTCGGCCTGGTCCCTCCAGTCAGGCTGCCACTTAACAACCCCCCACGGAGCCAAGCAACGAAATCCGAGAAATCAGACGGAATCAGTCGGGTCCTGAAGGCCGAAGCCGCAGCGACCCTAATGCCCCGCCTCTGGCGAGGGTTCGGGGTTCGATCCCCGCCAGGGTCTCCGTCTTTTTCCCGCCTTCGCCATCATTTCAGAGGCTGTCTACACGTGGCTCTTTTATTTCGCGTCCGCGTACATGTCAAGCTTTGCGTCTGAACACGATGCTGGCTTCATATTGCATGGAAGGAGGAAAGGGGGGGAGGGGGAAGGAGCAGAACGGGAGAAAGGGCGCCGTGGAGATCAGTCCATATTCACTGCGACAGAGCTCCGGCGCACAGTGGGCTAGAAGACTGGTGCAGGCGGCTAGAACTCCAGACGCGTTCTGGCCTCCAGAGTCGCTAAACAGGACTCGAACCGAACGTGTGACCCCACCAATGGATTGCTCTCCGAACGAGGAGTCCATTGGTGGGGTCACACGCTCGGTTCGGGTCCCATTTAGCGACTCTGGAGCTCAAAACGCGTCTAAGAGTTCTGGCCGCCTCCACCGGTCTTCTGGCCCACTGTGCGCCGGAGCAAAGCACGTGGGTCTGGGGAAAGAGAGGCATCGCGAGGTCGGGAAGGAGAGGCAGGTAATGGTTTCGCCTCGGTGTGGCTGCTCGGTGACTTATCCGCAGCCAGACTAGATCTGCGGCAAGGCCAGGCAAGGCCAGGCAAGGCGGCAGTGGGTGAGTCGACTCGGAAGTAAGTAGGATTGAGGAGGTTGCCCTAGGCTGGTGGAAAACTACCTTCCTTGGCCGCCCCGCCCCGCCCTGCCCTCGATGTGTTCCGCTGTGATTCCCCTACGCGGCGCACGGATTAGCTGCTGTATCATCCTGCTTCATCCACAGGTGACAAAAAAAAGTGGAGCCTGACTTTGCTCTGTGAGAAACAGCTCAGTGTTGCCACGAGCAACTTCTCGTAAGCAAAGTCGAGCAGGTAAGCTGAGGTTGGCAACCCTTTCAACACTGGTGCATCGTGGGAATTTTTGATGTGGACGCGCTAGGGATCCTCCCTGGGCAACAGTGTGGAAGCTGGAAGAGCAGAGCCCCTGCGGTGTAGGCAACCACGCGGCACGGGAGGCGGCGTGTTGCCTACACCGCAGGCGTCCAGAGGGCTCCCGTCGCACACCGGAGTGTTTGGGCTGCTTTTTGCCTTAGGAGACCGGCGCAAGCGGCCAAAACTCTAGGCGCGTTTCGAGCTCCAGAGTCGCTAAATGGGACTCGAGCCAAACGTGCGACCCCACCAATGGATTCCTCGTTCGGAGAGCGATCCTTTGGTGGGGTCATACGTTCGGTTCGAGTCCCATTTAGCGACACTAGAGCTCCAAACGCGTCTGGAGTTTTGGCCGCCTCCACCGGTCTGCTGGCCCACTGTGCGGCGGCATCGCCCAGTGCAGCCAGCAGCCGACGGCCTCAGGTGAGGCTTTGCAGTGCAGGCCCACGGAACCTACTACGGAAGCGGGCCCTGCCTGGCCCTGCCGCCCCGCCTGCTCCCTAAAGACTAAAGGCGAGTTAGTGCCGAGTGGCTGCACCAGGGGGCGCGGGGCGTCGAGCGTGGCAGGCAGTGGCGGGCCAAGCCGAGGGCCTGGCAGCCAGAGCCCACGCCCGCGGTACCGTACCTGCATGGCGCCTTGTAAGCACCCACCGAGTACCTTGGGGCTGCCCCCGGCCGGGAGGCAGTCTAGCCAGAAGTCTCCTCTCTCTCTCTCTCTCTTTCTCTCGATTCTGTCCTGTCCCTCTCTCTTTATCTCTCTGGAGAAGCACCAAACTAGCATGACTGCACATTTGTGACAATACACTGCAAACCTAACTGTCTACTACACACTTACAAATGCATGCTTGCAAGTACACACTTACAAACGCATGCTTGACGCATGGAGTTTTACGGCGTCAAGCATGCGTTGGTAAGTGTGTACTTCCAAGCATGCATTTGTAAGTGTGTGCTGTACTTGGCCAAGCATGCGTTTGTGTACTTGCAAGCACGCATTTGTAAGTGTGTACTTAGTAGACAGTTAGGTTTGTAGTGTACTTACTCACCTCCTTGGCCCAAAGTTTCATTTAGGATGAAACAGTTTGATACCTAAAACTTCTCTCTCTCTTTCTCTCTCTCTCTCTCGATCTCTCTCTGTCTCTCTCGGGACGTCCTGTAAGGGTGCGAGAGAGACAGACCGGAGGAGTGGCAGTTCGTTCAATTGCCGCAATTGTGAGAGCACTGCACGACGCAGCGAGGTCAGTGACTGGCGGACCGCACCTAGATGGGGTGCTTGTAGTGGAGGAGGAACAGTGACAGATCATCCCCCTCCTTCCTTTCTCTGTGTCCCTCTCTCTCTCCCTAACACACAGTGCGGTACGTCTGTCAATGAGGACATGTGGACTCACGACACGGCCCATTGCAGGAGATCTCGACCACTCCCTCCTCTTGCTACGCGCCCCCTTCCCCCTCCCCTCTCCCCCTCTCGCTGGCTTTGACACGCCCCTGCGGACTGACTCCGAGAGTCTCGCTCTGTCCCTCTCGCACTCGTGGCGCGTCCCGTACAGGTGCGAGAGAGACAGAGAGAGACTCTCGGAATGAGTCTGCTGGCTGCCCCTGGCCCTCCCTGCACGCCCAGAATACCCCGGTGACGCCGCATCGCCCGGCATCGCCGCATCAGGGACAGTTTGGCGCCAGGCGCGGGGCGAAGCACTCAAACAAAAAACAAAGCGTCTTTCATCGAAAAATAAATATCGTGCTTAACTTTTTAACTCCGCAAAAGTCACGGAACTTTGTTTTTTTTCCTTTTTTTTTGCTCTGCTTTATTATAGGCCGACTGGGGAAGTCGCGGCCACACTGTTAAAGTCACGATTCCCGGGTCTGGCTCGCAGGAAAGCGACTCAGGGGCTTTCCGTCCGTAAGGGTGCGAGAGTGAGAGAGAGAGAGAGAGAGAGAGAGAGAGAGAGAGAGAGAGAGAGAGAGAGAGAGAGAGAGAGAGAGAGAGAGAGAGAGAGAGAGAAGTCCGGCACGCTCACGCACGGAAGCGCGCTGCTGCGCAGAGGTTTGACGCCCTGTCCCTCCCCCGCCCCCTTCTCATCTGCCCCTCCCGGGGTTTGCTACTGTATTATGCCGAGTTTATCAGAAAGTGGAACGGTGGGCATTTGCATAAATTACCAGCTACGCCTGGGTCACACGCCCAACTACGCTAAAGCCACGCCGCACCAAGTTAGGAGCACATTGACGCCCACACCTGGGGTGTGGAGGCCACCGAGGCCCCGTCGAGGCCGTCGCGCTGTCTCTCTCGCACCCCTACGGGGCGCCCCCTGAGTGCGAGAGAGACAGCGCGACGAAGACAGTTCGGAACCAGCACACTGTGGTCCTGCGGCCTGCGGGTCAAGTCCGCGGGGCCTGGCGAGGAGGCGACGAGGCCCCACAGTGGGCCAGCAGACCGGTGGAGGCGGCCAAAACTCCAGACGCGTGCAGAGCTCCAGAGTCGCTAAATGGGACTCGAACCGAACGTGTGACCCCACCAATGGATTGCTCTCCGAACGAGGAATCCATTGGTGGGGTCACACGTTCGGTTCGAGCCCCATTTGGCGACTCTGGAGCTCAAAACGCGTCTAGAGTTTTGGCCGCCTCCACCGGTCTTCTGGCCCACTGTGGGTCGGGGAAGAGACGGGGGGAGAGGGAGGGAGAAAGACGGGGAAAGAGATAGGAAGACGAGACAGAGAGGGCCGGACGCAGAGAGGATCGAGGCCCAGGGCGGCATCGGCAGTCTTTACATAATGACTCGGCCTAAAGGCAGGCTAGGCTAGAGGCGGGCTAAAGGCGGGCTGGAGGCTCTCCGTGGAGGCGGCCCAGGCCCAGCCCGCGGTAGTTGGTGCCACTTTGGCCGGGCTGGAAATCCTTTCGCGGAGGTCGCCAAGAGCACCGTGCCCCGCACTTTGCGGCACCCTCCAGCACCTGTTGGTCTCCACCGGGGCGGGGCGGGGCGGGCGAGGCGGGGCGGGGCGCTCCCTTACGTGGCGCCTCGCCCAATCGGGTCACGAGTCCTATCAAGATGAAACGCTTTCTAGAGCGCGGAGGCGGCAGAGGTTTCCACGTGAAGCGACTCAAGACGGCCGACAAGTCTCACCGTCACACGTTGAGTGGGCCAAGACCGGTGGAGGCGGCCGAAACTTCCCCTTCTTGAGCGCGCGCTAATGCACGAAATTGACATCCCTTCTAACGCACGAATTTGTGCGCGATAATACGGTGCCAAGTATCGAACCGTCCACACGGGGTCAAAGTGCCAGACCGTGCAGGCGCAGAAAACCCTTTGGATTCGCGTTTTGAGCTCCAGAGTCGCTAAACGGGACTCGAACCGAACGTGTGACCCTTCCAATGGACTCTCTCCGAAAGGAATCCATTGGAGGGGTCACACGTTCGGTTCGAGTCCCGTTTAGCGACTCTGGAGCTCAAAACGCGTTCGGAATTTTGACCACCTCCAGTAACTGGTCTGCGGGGCGGAAATTTTTGCCTACTTTGAGGCTACACTGGTTTGTTTTCTGCGATTCGTTATCGCGTTGGCTGGACACTCTTCATTGTGACTTTATCTCTCTCTCTCTCTCTCCTCCTTTTTTCTGGCCGAGCCTCTGCCGGCCGGGCTGCCTGGGGCTGCGGGGACATGTTGGCCTGGCCACGGGAGCGGTGACGTTCTCCAGGGTGATGCATAGGTCCCGAGGCACTAGGCTTAGCACTCCCCCCCCCCCCCATCTCTCTCTCTCTCACACTCCACACACATACACACACAAACCGGCACTCGTGGAAAGGGTGGAACAAAACTGTTTCACGTCACAAAAGTTGCGTGACCGCGCTGGAAGGGCGGGAAGGACGCGAGAGGCAGAGGATGCCTAGGCGACCGCCGCGACGCCGTGCAAAGAAATCGAGCACCTCTCTCTCTCTCTCTCTCTGTCGTCCTTACGGGCAAGTTTCCGGAGAGTGAACCGCGCGAGGTCGCGGCCGAGAAGTCCGGGAAGGTCCGGGCCCTCGATCCTCCGTGACGTCCGCCACGCCACTAACAAGCAGACCGATTCCGAGAGTCGTTCTCGTCGCTCTGTCTCTCTCGCACTCACGGGGCGTCCCGTATAGGTGCGAGAGAGACAGAGCGACGACTCTCGGAATCGGTCTGCAGGCAGGCGCCCCGGAGGAAGGCGCCTCGAAGTGTCAGGGCGGTCCGATGCGACGTGTGCCGCAAACGCGGGCGGCAGTCGAACGCACACCGCAAAAACAACAATAACAAAACAATTCCAACTGAAGACAAAATGTTGACAGCTTTCTGTGGGGGCGTAGAAGTGGGCCAGAAGACCGGTGGAGGCGGACAAAATCCCGAACGCGTTTTGAGCTCCAGAGTCGCTAAGCAGGCCTCGAACCGAACGTGTGACCCCACCAATGGATTGCTCTCCAAACGAGGAATCCATTGGTGGGGTCACACGTTCGGTTCGAGCCCCATTCAGCGACTCTGGAGCTCAAAACGCGTCTCGAGTTTTGGCCGCCTGCGCTGCTCTCCTGGCCCACTGTGAAAGCGTTGCGGTTTCACAGTGGAAACACTGGCCTTTTTCTCTTCGGAGACGCGGAGCAGCGCGGCGGGCCAAGACACCCGCGAGGGCCTTGGAGGCAGCGCGCGGCAGAGGCAGCGGCAGTGTCGCGTCGGACGAGAGTGGTCCAAATGCAAAGTCTGGTCAGAGGAGAAGTTTTGTGCGAATTAAGGTCGCGGAGACGGGGCCACGATGCCGCATCGGCGGGGCGGGGCATGAGGTAGTTTCCACTTCCTCTTCGCCGAGCTCCTCCAACGGGTACAGTACAGCAGACTGATTCCGAGAGTCGTTTTCGTCGCTCTGTCTCTCTCGCAGCTATACGGCGCGTCCTGAGAGTGCGACAGAGACATGAAAAACCCGAGGGGGTAAACACTCGCGTAATACCCTGTACACAAAAACCGTGTATTACGCGTAATACACGTGATCGATCGTAATACCATTTTTGGGTCAAATGTGCCATAGTTTGGCATTTTAAGGCCGTAATACACGTGTAATACCCCCGTAATACTGCGTAATACCGAGTAGCGGGGAAACATTTCTTAAAAGTGGACTACCCCCCTTTTGCTAAAAACATTACCTCACAACCAGTTTCAAAACGGGCCCTAAATAGGGGAAATTTTGGAATTTTGCCAGGTAGCATTCTATTGCTTTGGCGGGGACCCCCCTATTCCGGGAATTTCCCCGTCCCAGTAGTCTGTACACGGGTTTCTTGAATTTGTTCCCCTCGGCCCGGCCTCCCAAATTGTCTACTACACCAGCTTGGGAAAAGCAGGTGTTCGTTGGCACGCCGGTTTTCACGGCCAGTCTCAGCGAAGGAGTCTGTTCAACTTTGTTTTGAGTTCTGGGTAATTTTGGCGAAAAGGGGTTTTGGGGGGAAAAAGGTTCAAATAAAGAGAACGCAGCGTCGCTTTCACTGAATCGTCTGCGCCTGCCAGCGGACTGAGAGTCGTTTTCGTCGCTCTGTCTCTCTCGCACTCGTGCGGCGTCCCTTGCGGTGCGGGAGAGACAGAACGACGAAAACGACTCTCGGAATCAGGCTGCCTGGCCTCTTCTTTTTCATACAGGCCGCTTGCGACTTTGCTCTGAAGAAGTTTGAGCGTGCGTCATGGAAGTCGGTGTGGCGATGCGTCATCCCTTGTCTCTCTCTCTCTCTGAGGGCGTCGCTGTCTTTCATATCCCACACTTTCTGCCATGCGGAGAACGGACAGACCTTTGAGAGATAGAGAGGGGGGAGAGAGAGAGAGAGAGAGAGAGAGAGAGAGAGAGAGAGAGAGAGAGAGGGAGAGATAGAGAGAGAAAGAGCGAAAAAGATGATGCGCAGAAGCCGTGGCTAACACGTGCATTAAATGAAATGTTTTCCCATGCAGGGCCTGCGAACGGGTTTGAGGGGGAGGGGGGGGGGAAGGGGCCTTTCACTCCGTTGCTATTTTTGACGCGGGCGGCACTGGCACCCACACCGCGAGGCGGGCGCCTTCTGTGGGGCATTTATGTCCCGGCCTGTCGACTGTCTCTCTCGCACACGTCCCCCCGAGTCGCAGCCCGGCTCACGGCCAGGAGGCTCTGTCTCTCTCGCACTCGTGACGCGACCCGCAGGGGTGCGAGAGAGACAGAGCGGCCTGTCGCCTCGTCACTGTCAAAGGACATCAAAATCGGGTGACAGTTCTAGTTTTCGCCGAAGGTAAGAATAGGCTCTTGCGCAACCTGGTGACGAAAATAGCGGGGACTTATCAACCGCGGACTGCATGCCATAGCGCACAGTGGGCCAGAAGACCGGTGGAGGCGGCGAAAACCCCGGACGCGTTTTGAGCTCCAGAGTCGCTAAATGGGAACTCGAACCGAACGAACCTACCGAATGGATTCCTCGTTCGGAGAGCAGTCCATTGGTGGGGTCACACGTTCGGTTCGAGTCCCATTCAGCGACTCTGGAGCTCAAAACGCGTCTGAGTTTCGGCCGCCTGCGCCGGTCGTCTGGCCCACTGTGCGGGGCCTCCACCACCGCCTAGGCCATCAGGGCCTGACCAGGGCTCATTGACTCGGCGTCTCTCGCGGCCTCGCCCGCCTCGGCCAGGGCCTCCTTCGTGGAGCTGCGCAGTGCTGCGCGGCCCCGGACCGCTCTCCATTCCGAATCGGACGGCAACGACTGTCCAGGGAGGAATCATGTCAGGCCTGCCCGAGGGTTTGCCGGCCCACTCCGAAGAGTCGTTTCCTCGGCCCGTCTCTCTCGGACCCCTGCGGCACGCGGCGGGACGCCCCATGAGTGCGACAGAGACAGAGCGACTCTCCGGCGTCAGTAAGGCCCCGTTACGTCGCGAGGCGCGGGGGGCGGTGATTTTAAAGCGACCCCGCACAACCTGTGCCGTCCCACAGCGTGCCTGCCGCTGCCTGCCCCGCTGGCGACCTATCAGGGGGGCGTTTTTACGGCTACTTATTTTCATGGCTGATGAGGAGCCCCGGAAGTTAGGTCACGGTCCAGGGTGGCCGGGACGCACAGTGGGCCAGAAGGCCGGCGCCGGCGGCCAAAACTCCAGACGCGTTTTGAGCTCCAGAGTCGCTGAACAGGACTCGAACCGACCGTGTGACCCCACCAATGGATTCCTCGTCCGGAGAGCAATCCATTGGTGGGGTCACACGTTCGGTTCGAGGGGAAGAAAGTTCCACCAGTCGCGTGACACGTCGAACTCACTGCAGTGGAAAGTCGAGTGAGTGTGGCTTCTTCCAGTGGAGTTTCCAGAGGGCACGGAAGAAGTGGTGAGGCGGCACGAGTGTTTTGATGAAGGTGCAGTGGTGCCGTCGACCGCCGTCGACGACTCCCGGAGCTCGCCGATACGGTAGCGGTGCATCGTTGCTCCGTCTCTCTCGCTCTCGCAGGACGTCCCGTCGGGCGCGAGAGAGACAGCGCGGCAGAACGGCGTCTCGGCCTGCAGTCGGGCTTCGGCTTTTTCCGGGGGTGTTGTTACGGATGCGAACACTCTTCGGACACGCCGCGCGCCGCGCCGACGCCATAAGCGACCCCATCCTGGTAGAGGGCCGGGCCGCGCTGCAGACTGAGAGTCTGTCTCTCTCGCACTCACGCGGCGTCCCGTGTGGGTGCGACAGAGACAGAGCGACGACTCTCGGTCCGCTGGCGGGAAGGGACGTACTTCACCGCCCTTACGACCAACTTGGGCCGAACGGCGGGGGCAGCGAGCGGCCAGGAGAAAAAACAGGCAAAAAAACACGGAAGAATGCGAATGGAATCGTTGACAATAAAAGGAGAAATGGGATAAAGTAGGAGATAAATGAAGGAACTCTTTGGCGGAACATCCTCTGGCGAACATAAGCGGTGGAGGGGGCAGGGCCGGCAGGGCAGGGCGGCGGAAATCTCAGCTGCCACCGTGGAGCCGCGGAGGGCATGGCCGTGGCACCGCGTAGCAGCCAATGGCAGCACGGCCCACAGTGGGCCAGAAGACCGGTGGAGGCGGCCAAAACTCTAGACGCGTTTTGAGCTCTAGAGTCGCAAAACAGGGCTCGAACCGAACGTGTGACCCCACCAATGGATTCCTCTCTGAACGAGGACTCCATTGGTGGGGTCACACGTTCGGTTCGAGTCTCATTTAGCGACTCTGGAGCTCAAAACGCGTCTAGAACTTTTGCCGCCTCCACCGGTCTTCTGGCCCACTGTGCGGCCCGCGGCGCCCCGAGCGACACGGCGGAGCGACAGAGAGGGGGAGCGAGAGAGACGGCAGACGCATAACTCGGCCGCCACGGGCAACTTCCGACGCGAATGAAGTATACAGCAGGGGGCCGCGCCCGGCAGACTGATTCCGAGAGTCGTCTGTCTCTTTCGCACCCATAGGGAACGCCCCATGAGTGCGAGAGAGACAGAGCGACGCAAACGACTCTCGGAATCAGTCTGCAGGGCCGGCCTGCCAGGGCCTGGGTCAACCGACTCGCACTGCGAAAGCGAGACCGCCGTGCCGTGCCGCACAGTGTGCCGCCGCCGCCGTGGACCAGACCGCCACCCACCCCACCCCGAACTCGAGACCCAACACACAGTGGTCTGGCCTCTGCCACTCTGCCCGGGTGCGTTGAGGTACTAGTAGGTACTAGGCTGAAATCTGAGCAACAACAACCAACTTCAAGCAGTAAAAGGTACACTATTTACTTTTTCACTTGTTTAAGACTAGTAATTAAACTGGATAATTACA
>NW_023144627.1:6585636-6615636 GCF_012932325.1 Thrips palmi
AGAGGTCTGGCTTGGGCGCTCGAGTTGCCCGGGCGCCGCGGGGCGCGTTTCGGCTCCCTCAAACGGCGTGCGGCCGGGCGATTGCGAACGGGTCGCTCTGTCTCTGTCGCACTCGCGGGGCGCTGGGCACTGTGCGAGAGAGACAGGCGGACGAGCCGCATCGAGCAGCAGGCACGGCGTGGCTCGTCGCAGCACTGCGCAGCACGGAGAAGCACGGAGCAGCCAGGCGCAGCGCGCGGAAAATCGGATGTTTGCAGCTCTTGCGCGCATATTCGTGAGGCTCTCTCTCTCTCTCTCTCTCTCTCTCTCTCTCTCTCTCTCTCTCTCTCTCTCTCTCTCTCTCTC
Organism: Thrips palmi; assembly: GCF_012932325.1. NCBI lineage: Eukaryota > Metazoa > Arthropoda > Insecta > Thysanoptera > Thripidae > Thrips > Thrips palmi. The sequence goes on from NW_023144627.1 coordinate 6,585,982, forward strand.
TCTCGTCGCCCCTTTGCTGGAGGCGCGCCGCGCAACGCCAGGCGAGCCAGGCGGGGTGTGTTGATAAACACGGCAAACATGTGGTACTGCAAGATGGCCCCAAAGAGTTCGTCTCCGCCCCCTCCCCCCCTCCCGCCGCTTTTCATGTGCGACGACTGGCCCTGCAGACTGATTCCGAGATTCGTCGCTCTGTCTCTCTCGCACCTACAGGGGAGGCCCGTGAGTGCGAGAGAGACAGACTCTGCGGCATGCTTTGCGGCGCCGCAAGGGAAGGGATGAGAAATTCATCGAGCCCTCCTTCTTCACGCGTCTTTATGTACAATTTTGCTGAAACGGCTCAAACCGCGGCCGCGCCGAGTCCGGGAAAGGGGGAGGGGCGCTTTCTGGGAGGAAATTCAGAGAAAAGGAAATCTGTCGTGTTGCTAGGCGTGGCACAGTGGGCCAGAAGACTGGTCGAGGCGAACAAAACTCTAGTCGCGTTTTCAGCCCTAGAGTCGCTTAGCAGGACTCGAACCGAACGTGTGACCCCACCAATGGATTCCTCGTTCGGAGAGCAATCCATTGGTGGGGTCACACTCTCGGTTCGAGTCCCACTTAGCGACTCTGGAGCTCAAACCACGTCTAGAGTTTTGGCCGCCTCCAACCGGTCTTCTGGCGCACTGTGCACCGCTGAGCTTTCGGACAGTGAACGTTGATGGCGCAGAGACAGAGGAGGCAGAAGTGGGTCTTCTTTGAGCTTTCACGGACGGAGGTAGCAGAGGAGGGTCTCGCAGTGTGGTGGAGCCTCCGCGGCCAATTAGATACGTTCTCGTTATTCATTGTGAGCTCTACACAAACACGCTCATCCTGCACACATGCCCGCACTCACACCAAGACACACACACACACATACATACACACACACACACACACACACGCGCGCACACACACACACACACACACCAACGCGCGTGCTTGCAATTTGTCTGGAAGGCGGCGGGTGCCTCATACGTTACGAACCGTTTCCTTTGTACCGTTCGGAAGGCTACAGTGTGGCCATTGTGCTGCGATGGGCATGGTGGGAAGAGGGGGGGGGGTGACGGGGAAAGGGGTGGGGTGGGGAGGGAAGAGCTGTCAGAGGCAGGGGCACGCTGGAACGGAAATGATGTTCCAATTTCGAGCCACGTAACGACGTAAAGAAACGTAAAACACCATCGTTAGTCATGTCTCTCTCTCTTTTTTTAACCGTGCTGCACTTTTATTTCTCGAGCTCCCCGGCGTGGGATGAGGGGCTCGTGTGTTTGCCATAATATGCGGCTCGCACGCTCACCAACCAACACAGCGGCGTCCGTAATCAAATGTGCCATGGAATTTTAATCGCTGCCAAAATTTTGAGCTTTTTTTGCAGTGTAGCACCGAGCGCCTGAATGCTGTTCGCCGATATGCACCGGTGTGGGCGTGTTGCCTACCTGCCGGGCTGTTGCCTGTGGTGACCAGAGACTCCAAACAGGTAACGAAGTGCGGGTATGTTGGCCGAGCGTTGGCCGGTGCGCTTGTGGTGGGGAAAGCTGGGCCGGAGCCGAACGCCGAGGCAGCGGTCGGCGAGCGTCGATAGTGGTGACCCACTGCCGCGGGGTGCGGGGCGCGCTGCCTGTTGCAGGTCTGCTGCACTGTGGAAACTCCGACAAGGGCGTGGCCCTAGCAGGGTTGTTAACGCTAATTTGAAACTTTAGCGCGCTAACGCTAACGCTATTAGCGCTGTTCGAAAAATTTAGCGCGCTAAATCTGCCGCTAAGAGAAGTTTTAGCGCGCTAACGCTAATAAGCGAATTAGCGGCCCTAACGCTAAAAAGCGATTTAGCAGCCCTAACGCTATTTAGCGATGCTAACGCTAGAAAACTTTCTCAGGCTTAAAAGGCAGGCAAATATAACAATTAATATGCAATGGCACAGTTAAATCAGTCTTAGTCCCCAAAAAAACAACTTATGTTTTCATTTATTCTTTATATATTTCAACTTGTATTCAGATCTAATACGCTGAAGCTGAAACACGACGCCGGGTGGGCGAGCGGAGAGGGGGAATACGGGGCATACCCGCCCGGCCCCGGGAAGCCCGCCCAGAGGGGAGAAAAAAGCGGGTATCTCGGCAAGAATCAAGTAAGCTTTGACCGGTTGCAAGAGCCGAATTAGCGTTAGCACCGCTAAATCGCTAAAGGGCATGTTAGCGTACTAACGCTAAAGCTAACGCCTCCCAAAATGTTTAGCGCCTAACGCTAATCGCTAAATTAGCGTTAGCGCGCTAAGTTAGCAACGCTAGTCGCTAAGTTAGCGTTAACAACCCTGGGCCCTAGTTACACTGCCGATGCAAGTGTGGGGCAGTCTCACACTATTTCGCGTGAACCAAAATGTCCATGCGACTCCACCAATGGATTCCTCGTTCGGAGAGCAATCCATTGGTGGGGTCACACGTTCGGTTCGAGTCCCATTTAGCGACTCTGGAGCTCAAAACGCGTCCGGGGTTTCGGCCGCCTCCGCCGGTCTTCTGGCCCACTGTGCGGTGGGCGTCGTGGTGGCGCCGTCCCGTCCTCGTCCCGTCCACGTGTCGCGGCCGTCGAGGCGCAGCGCCGCCGACTTCGACGCGACCGAAAATCTAAAATTGTCCCCGCGGCAGGCCGACTCCAAGCGGCCGTCCTTTGGGTCGCTCTGTCTCTCTCGCACTCGCGGCGGCGCGTGGCGCTCTCGGTGGGGGTGCGAGAGAGACAGAGCGATGGAGCGTACTGTTCGGCTGCGATGCGACGCGGAGCGCGCGAGCGGAGAAGCGAGTGCAGCAGGCCATTAGAGGGAGAGAGAGAGAGAGAGAGAGAGAGAGAGAGAGAGAGAGAGAGAGAGAGAGAGAGAGAGAGAGAGAGGCACGTTCCGGTCGAGGTAGATGTTGCCTAGTAGGCAGGCTGAGGTTGGCAACCCTGGTGGTACTGGTGCATCGTGGGAATTTTCGCCTCCTTCTGTGGCACTGACTTGGCTGGCTTGGCTGGCTTGGCTGGTTTGGCTCAGCCCCCAGCATTGCCATGGTCTCGAACGGTCCAGATGCCCTTCCTTCGGTGCAGCCGTGCAGACCTCTACAAGCAGTCCGGTCCGAGAGGACTGACTTACCATTAAAATAATTGGCCGAGTCGTAATGGCGAATGTCTGTCTGTCTGTCTGTCTGTCTGTCTGTCAAGTGACAATGTCGAACTAGTTGCTCCAATATTACAAAACATAATCAATAACTCAATAAAAAAAGGAATTTTCTGCGATGAAATCAAAATTGCCACAATCAGGCCTATTTATAAAGCTGGATCACCCCGTGAATATAGTAATTATAGACCAGTCTCCATTTTATCAACTATAAGCAAGGCAATTGAGCTGTATATGTATACACATTTATTCTCATACCTCAAAAAGTACAAAGTGATTGATGAACACCAATATGCCTATCAGAAGGGAAAGAGTACCATTGATCTGTTACAAAATTTCTCTGACATAGTAAATGAGTCCTTGGACAAAGGTATGCATGTTGTTGTAATGTTTGTGGATTTGTCTAAGGCTTTTGATTCCATTAGTCATGAAAAATTATTGAAAAGCTTAGAAAATATTGGTGTGAGAGGAGGAGCGTACAAACTGTTTAAAAGTTATCTGGAAAACAGAATGTGTAAGGTAAGTGTGGCAGGAGTTGATAGCTGCTGTGTAAAACTTAAGTATGGTGTACCACAAGGCAGTTTTCTTGGTCCCCTGCTGTACTTGATTTATATAAACGATCTAAAACGGTGTTTTAAAAAATGTAAATATTTTGTGTATGCAGATGATACTGTGATAATCTCTGTGCACAAAAACTTAGATATAGCTGAGGCAAGACTGCAGGAGGAGTTTACTGAGTACCAAAAATGGTGTCATGATAAGAATCTCATAATGAATGGAACAAAGACTAAAGTAATGCATATATCCACTCCTTATATTGCAAGAAGAGATCTTAACTTAAGATTTCATTCTATTGAGTGTATACACAGTAATATTGTAAATTGCACCTGCAAAATGAATATTGAAATGGTGGAGTCGGTGAAGTATTTAGGGTTGATAGTTGATAAACATCTAAACTGGAAAAGCCATGTTAAAATGCTAAGAGGGAAGTTGAGGTGTTGCCTGTATAAATTATCACAATTAAGTAACTGCTCCCCACATAACATAGTAAACATGGCTTATACAGCCCTCTTTGAATCAGTCATGAGTTATGGGCTTGAAGTGTGGGGATCTGCCTCGGATACAAACCTGCTCCCCATTAAATCATTACAGCAGAGAGCTGTAAAGATTGTGAAGAAAAAGCAAAGAGTTCCATTACCAAATAATATTTTAACATTAGAAAATTTGTACAAATTAAAAATTTTAAAAAGAAATTATTTTAAGAAAGATTTTAGAAATATAGCGCAACATAGGTACTTAACGAGAAATGAGAGTTTCCAATATAAGATAGGTATGAATAAGTATGGTGATAGACTGACAGAGGTGGTCGTGCCAAAAATACTAAATAAGATGCCAGTAGATTTAAGGAATATACAAAGTCAAAGTGCCATGAAAACAAAATTAAAACAATATTTTTTAAGTGCAAACAATTGAAAAATCTAAATAACAAAAAAAGGTGGAGTTTAAGTTGTAAAAGATTTTTTTGTTTGTAAAAGATTTTTGTTTGTTTGTTTTTATTGATTGTTATGACAGAAAGACAGCAAATCCACCCCTGACAAGCAGTCATGCTTAGGGGTTGTCTTTTTCTAGTTTTAGGCAGTTTATGATTACTATGTTAATGTTTCTATCTGTAAGTGCCTTGTTTAAGTTTTTCTTAATAAAATACGAATTGAATTGTCTGTCTGTCTGTCTGTCTGCCTGTCTGTCTGTCTGTCTTCCCACCCGCCTGCCTGCCCGGCTGTCCATCCAGTGATCCCACAGGGACAGTGAAACAGCACGAGCACTGAAATTCAAAGGGTGAGACATCTGACCGATTTTCGGTGATACAAAAAGTATGACCGAAAAAACGGTCATACACAAATGTATGACCGAAAAACGGTCATACACAAATGTATGACCGAAAAACGGTCATACTTAAATGTATGACCAAAAAAAGGTCAGACATCAGCGAGGGGATATATCAGCCTTTACCCGTGATACACTATAAAGTATGACCGTTTTTCGGTCATACATCGAAGTATGACCGTTTTTCGGTCATACATCGAAGTATGACCGTTTTTCGGTCATACATCGAAGTATGACCCTTTTTCGGTCGTACATTTCAGTAAGACCGTTTAAGCGGTCAAAAGTATGACCGTTCTATTTTCAGTGAGCCATTGCCTCCTTTCGTTTGCGGTTTGGTTTCGAGGTTTGGTCCGCGCGGTCCGGTGCCGGGGTTCGAACCCACGCCCCACTGGCCGCGGAGGGTCTTGCGGTCGTCGCGGCCTAGACGCAGTCCTGGGCCGACTGCTTTGACAAGACGCGCTTCTCCATTTTAGCAGCGAGCCCTTCTGTTTATTTAAGCAGCAGACCGATTCCGAGAGTCGTTTTCGTCGCTCTGTCTCTCTCGCATCGATGCGCGAGGCCCCATGAGTGCGAGAGAGACAGAGCGACGAGAACGACTCTCGGTCTGCAGGCCGCGGCAGGCCGGCTGGCTCGCGCTTCGCGGGGACGCCGCGCAGAGAGCGCCACCGCTTAATTGAATTCACCGCCTTCACAATATGAAAACAAATAATTAACTAGGATTCTTGCAGTTTCAAAGGCGGGGGGGGGGGGGGGGGGGGCAGGGCCTGGAAGGGGCCGAGGCGCAGGCAGCGATCCCGCGTCTCCTGCCTCCCACTTTGCACCGTTGAGAGTCAGAGTGACGCACAGTGGGCCAGAAGCGGTGAGGCGGCCAAAACTCTAGACACGTTTTGAGCTCCAGAGTCGCTAAATGGGACTCGAACCGAACGTGTGACCCCACCAATGGATTGCTCTCCGAACGAGGAATCCATTGGTGGGGTCACACGTTTGCTTCGTGTTCCATTTAGCGACTCTGGAGCTCAAAACGCGTCCGGGATTTTGACCTCCTCCACCGGTCTTCTGGCGTACTGTGCGTCGGCGCAAACCCTGCTTTACCAGTGTCGAGCTTTCTGCCTCGTAATTGGCAGTGTAGGCAACGAGGCAGGGGGTGGGGGCGGCGGGGCTGATCCCTTATGGAAAACCCGATCCGGGCCGATCCTGCCGCGGAGTGCGGAGAGCAGTCTCTTGACCCTCCAGCCCTTCCCAGCGCTTCCCAGCGCCCGGCCGTGCGGAGGCTAAGGGCCTAGCTCTAGCAGGCCAAGCAGCCTAGCAGCCTAGCCGCCCAGCAGGCCAAGCGGCGCGTCAAGACCCACATCGCCGGGGAGCGGCGCGTCGAGGCGACGCTCTGTCCCTGAATTTCTGGGGATTGAAAATATCTCTCCGCTCAGCATGCAGAGCGGGCAGGGCGGCGGGGCCCTGCTGACATGTGACGGCGTGACGGCGTGGAGGGACCCAAAGGGTCAGGGGAAGAGGGGGGAGGGGACGGGGGCTCCGGAGGGGGCGTCACTCTCGCCGCCTTGCAACACTGTCCACCGCGGGCTGTCGCACAGTGGGCCAGAAGACCGGGGAGGCGGCCAAACGCGTTTTGCGCTCCAGAGTCGCTAAGCGGGACTCGAACCGAACGAGTGACCCCACCAATGGATTGCTCTCCGAACGAGGAATCCATACTGGTGGGGTCACAAACTCGGTATGCGTCCTGTCTCTAGAGTTTCAGCCGCCGGCACCGGTCTTCTGGCCCACTGTGCGTCTCCGAGTCTCGTCTCGATTCGCGATTCCCAGGTCTCGGTCTCCGAGGAGCGCGGAGTGCCGCGGCGCCGCGGTGGCGTCGGATCACCGCCAGTCCCTCAGAAGGAGAGGGGGAGCCTGACTGGCACACTGGCACAAAAAAACAGAGGCGTGGATGTGTCGACAGGTCGACAGGTCGGCGGCGCGAGGTTGCCGCTGACTGGCGGGGGCGGGGGGCAGCAGCCGACTCGAGACATCGATCTTACAGTGCAGTCGATCCGTGCGACCGAGGGGGGACAACTTCACTCATTGTAAAATATTTGAGAACAGGGCTCGAATTGAACGTGTGACCCCACCGATGGATCGCTCTCCGAACGAGGAATCCATTGGTGGGGTCACACGGTCGGTTCGAGTCCCGTTTAGCGACTCTGGAGCTCAAAACGCGTCTGTACTTTTGGCCTTCCGGCCCACTGTGCCTCGAAGCCGACCACGTGCAGCGCAGCAGCGCGCCTCGCCCACGTGCCACACTGTAATGTATCGGCGGAGAGGCGTTTCGCGACGATAAAACAAACGTTTACGATGGTCTGCAAGTCCGTTTCCCCGATCCCTGATCCCAGCCCGCGCCGCCTGGGCCAGCCCTGCATTGCATCGCCACTGACCCAGTTTCCCGAGCACAGTGGGCCAGAAGACCGGTGGAGGCGGACAAAACTCCAGACGCGATTTGAGCTCCAGAGTCGCTAAGCAGGCCTCGAACCGAACGTGTGACCCCACCAATGGATTCCTCGTTCGGGGAGCAATCCATTGGTGGGGTCACACGTTCAGTTCGAGTCCCATTTAGCGACTCTGGAGCTCAAAACGCGTCTAGAGTTTTGGCCGCCTCCACTGGTCTTCTGGCCCACTGTGGAGCGTTGCCGGAAATTCGGCGGCGCGGGAGTGAAAATTGCGTGTAAATTGTTCTGTTTGCGTGAGGCGTGTCCCGGGCGCTGCACCCGCTGCCCTGCAGCCCTTTCATCCTTATTGCTCATCGTAACTCGGCGCCCTCGGCCCTTCCCTGCAGGCAGTGCAGGCGCACCAATCCACTCCCAAAAGTAGAATGCAGCTGCTGCTGCGTTTAAAGGGAGGAGAACGGGTGGGCAAAAAAAGTTGGCCTGCTTTCTCTCTGTTTTAATTTTGCAAAAGGGAACGTACTTTCTGACGTGGAGGAAAAAGGGAGAAATGGACATTATCCAAACTGGGGCTGCAACGCGCGGCGGCGAGTTGAAGCGAAGCTGACTGGAGCAAAGAAGTCTGATTCCGAGAGTCGCCCTGTCTCTCTCGCACTCATGGGGTGCGCCGTGCCGGTGCGAGAGAGACAGAGCGACGAAATAAGCGACTCTCGGAATCAGTCCGCTGGAGCGCCTGCGGAGTCGGGCATAGGCAACCCGCTGCACCGCAGCGCGCCGCGCTCGCCGTTGCCTACCCGCTGGTCAGCAGGGGCAAGCGGTCGAGTCCGCGGGGCTAGACCGCCCGCACAGTGGGCCAGAAGACCGGTGGAGGCGGCCAAAACTCTAGACGCGTTTCGAGCTCCAGAGTCGCTAAGCAGGACTCGAACCGAACGTGTGACCCCACCAATGGAATCCTCGTTCGGAGAGCAATCCATTGGTGCACTGAGAATCCAAACGCTATGAGTATAGCGTCAATTGGTGCAATACAAAAGCATTGCACATGAAGTGCAATGCCTCCCGATTCCCATGCATTAGCATAGGGCCTTTTCGGGAAGCATTGCACCAAAGGTGCAATATGGCTGTGGCATTGCACGTATGGTGCGATATCACAGCGCATTGCACCATACGTGCTATACTCATAGCGTTTGGAATCTCAGTGTGGGGTCACACGTCCGGTTCGAGTCCTGTTTCACAACTCTAGAGCTTAAAACGCATCCGCGATTTTGACCACTTGCCCTGGTCTTCTGGACCACTGTGGCCGGCCCAGTCCCGGGGACCCGCGTTCGATTTCCCCCGATTCCTTTAATTTTTCAACAGCAGCGCGCCTCCGGTGCGATTCGAAGCCGTCGTCAAACACACACCTGTGGCTTGCGGTCCTTGCGGTCCTCGGCCCCCTCGGCCTCCTCCTCATGGTGGACTGTAAAAAATTTCCGTACATTTGTACGGAAAATGTACGGACAATTAGTGCGGAAGGGCGGAAAAAAGTACGGTACGTCCATACTTCGGGTTCGGAAAAACAGCACAGAAGTTACGTGACAGATTCTGGACGGTTCAGGCCACTTGTTGATCAGGCATGTTCCGTTCTTTCTCTGTCCTTTTTTCTCGCAGTGTGAGTTGGTTCCGGTTCCGTGTTTCCGAGAACGAGCCCCACCAAGTCAACGTATTTGCTAAATTTCCAGTAAAACTGGAATATGTGGGGTTTCTTTTATGTACGAATGCGAGGTAACCAAATTCTACCCGACAGGTGTATGCTTCGCCCCTAGAGCGGCAAAACTCTCGGTAACTGTGGGTGATTACGAAACTAATTAAGTGGACTCCAGGAAACGAATGACGCAACAAGCCGTGGTGCCGCGGGCAGCCAGGTCCGCAATGGGAATCTGGGCGAAAGCGGGACTCGGTGCGATCGTCAAACCGAATGCCTCTCTCTCTCTCTCTCTCTCTCTCTCTCTCTCTCTCTCTCTCTTTCTCTCTCCCTCCCGCCACGCTCTTAAACGGATCACCTGCCGTTTGCTATCTGAGGTGGGGGTGGGCGTGAAGGACCCGCGGCCAACCCAGCAAAATGGCTGGTCCAATGAGGAGGCAATGTACTGTGTCATTGAGGACGAGTTGGCTCGGCTCGGCTCGGCTCGGCTCGGCTCGGCTCGGCTCGGCTCGGGGGACGCTGCGCAGTGGGCCAGAAGACCGGTGGAGGCGGCTAAAACTCTCGACCCAGGTAAAAATGAGTTTTATAAAGTCAGACGGGAGTTTTTATACACATTTATAAAACCATATCAAAAGGCTTATAAAAACTTATAAGTATATATATACGTTCATACATATGATTTTATGAACTTTTATAAGGAAATATAATGTTTTATAGGGATGGCCTTATATAGTTATATAAAACTGTTTATATGTGTCCATATATATCTCTATAAGGAGAAGCTCTTTAGCTATGATTATATGGGAATCCATTATGTTTTATACGGCCATATACATCCTTCTGCATAAAACTTTATATAACTGCACACATATCCCTTTATAAAACTTCCGTGTGATTGTATAAATCTTTATTCATATGACATTATTAAAATTTATAAAATTGGATAAAAAATCCTTATAAAATCATAAAAAACCTTATAATGGCCTTTATAAAGCCCATTTTTACCTGGGAAAACGCGTCGAGAGTTTTGTCCGCCTCCACCGGTCTTCTGGCCCACTGTCCGCTGGACGTCCCGGACACACCGACCCACCTTTCGCTAAACGAGTGAAGCGGAAATAACTGCACCCCCAGCACGGCGAGCACGGCGAGCCACGCCCCAACTCGAGCAGCGGGGAATGGGGGAGAGGAGGGGGGGGGGAAGCCGGAGGAAAGGACAGATTTAATTTCAGGATTTTCGATTACGGTACCTTTTATATCACCGTGTATATCATTCCCTTAAAAGATGCCACCGTGTTCCGTCCCGCCTTCCCCTTCCCCTCCCCTGATCCACCCCTGCAGACTGATTCCGAGGGTCGTTTTCGTCGCTCTGTCTCTCTCGCACCTGTACGGTACGCCCCATGAGAGCGAGAGAGGCAGAGCGACGAAAACGACTCTCGGAATCAGTCTGCTGTGTCGCCCTCTGGTCCACGGCGCCCCATTTGAAATGCTCTCGCGCGTAATTGCTAATTACGCGATGCAATTAGTAATCGGCGATTAAAAGCACTAACGGATGCCCCTTTGCTGCGGCTGAAAAACGATTCCCATTCGAACCCTCCGGCCGGGCAGGGGTTTAATGCGAGCGCTGATTTCGTTTAGTGTTTTTCACCGGGCATATATTTGTTGTTCTCGTTTTCTGTGATTTTGTTTTTAACTTTCGATGGGTTATTGAAAGTTTTCATCCCTCGAGCCTTTTAACACTCATCAAAGCTAATTTGTGTGACCCCACCGATGGATTGCCCTCCGAACGAGGAATCCATTGGTGGGGTCACACGTCCAGTTCGAGTCCTGTTTAGCGACTCTGGAGCTCGAAACGCGTCTAGAGTTCTGGCCGCCGCCACCGGTCTTCTGGCCCCGAGGGGGTTACCACTCGCGTAATACCCTGTACACCAAAACCGTGTATTACGCGTAATACACGTGATCGTAATACCATTTTTGGGTCAAATGTGCCAAGTTTTGGCATTTTAAGGCCGTAATACACGGTCAAAACGAAACCTGGGATTCCCAGGAGCCCTATGTTTTAAGGTATAGGAGTTTCCAGGAGATTCCTGGGATTCCCAGGAAGCGTTTTTACCGTGTACACGTGTAATACACCGTAATGCAGCGTAATACCGAGTAGTCTGTACACGATTTCTTGAAGTGTTTACCCCCTCGTCTGGCCCACTGTGCGCGTCCGACGGGCAGGTGTAAAGTGCAAGGAGATAGGGTGAAAAGTGCAAGCGGGCCAGGCAGCGCCGCTCAGCCTCGCTGGCTTGAAATTGCGGGTGTAGTTTACTGGAGCGCGTTAGTGACACCCAGGACGCTACCCCTCGTCTCGTCTCCGTCGCTCTCCCTCGCCCTCTCCTTTTCCCCGCATCTTTATCACGTCCTCATCGACTTGCCGCCATTGTTTTTGAATTTCGAGCCGCGCCAATTTCCGGGAATTAATTACGGCGGGGCTCTTAAAGGGAACGTCGGCAACACGAGACAATGGCCAAGTCGGGAAGTGTTGGCGAGGCACAGTGGGCCAGAACACCGGTGGAGGCGGTCAAAACTCTAGACGCGTTTTGAGCTCCAGAGTCGCTAAATGGCACTCGAACCGAACGTGTGGCCCCACCAATGGATTTCTCGTTCGGAGAGCAATCCATTGGTGGGGTCACACGCTCGGTTCGAGGCCTATTTAGCGACTCTAAAGTTCAAAACGCGTCTTGAAATTCGGCCGCCTCCGCTCGTCTTCTAACCCACTAGGCGCCGCCGCGCTGCCACACTGTGCGCGGGGCGTTAGGCAAACACCGTGCACCCGAAGAACGATGGACGGACAATAAAGGGGAACGGTGAAAGAAAACAGAAGAGAGAAAGAGAGAAAAGAGGAGAGAATAAAAGTCCCCTCAAGTGGGTCGTGGGGGCGTTTACTGGCGACCCCGGTACTTGGCGGGCCTTGACTTAGGCTGCGTCCGGGAGAGAGGGAGAGAGAGAGAGAGACAGAGAGAGAGAGAGAGAGAGAGAGAGAGAGAGCACTGTCAGAAATTTTGTCGTAAATTAGCGACAAAAACGTCGCTAATTTTGATAGCGACAGAAGTCGTTCTGAAACTACTTGGTCGTAACTGAACGACAAAATAATCATTTCTCTACGACAATGTCGTAATCGCGATTACATATTTTGAAATCTGAAATCCCCGAAAAGTTGATGAAAAGTTGCAATTTTGCTCGCTTATTTACGATTTGTGTCGTTCATTTACGATTCATTACACAAATTTACGGCAAGATTCGTAAATGTACGACTGAAGTCATAACTGCACGACATTCTCAATAGATAAATTACGATCGTTCGTAAACTTACGATTAAGTTGTAAATTTACGACGTAATTCGTTTCAAAACGGAATTCTCGCTATCAAAATTAGCGACAAATATGTCGTAAATTTACGACTCAAGTCTTTTATTTACGACTTGAGTCGTAACAAAATATGTCGTTGTAAAACGACATAATTGTTCTACAAAATGTCGCAAATTTACGACTATTTTTAACAGTGAGAGAGAGAGAGAGAGAGAGAGAGAGAGAGAGAGAGAGAGAGAGAGCAGGGTGACTGGGCGGTGGACAGCATGTGTTGGGGACCAAGGCCGGCCAAGGCTGAGTCTAGAAACTTTTTGGATTACTTGGCGAGTAAACGGTGATTGGGCGACGCGGTCCCTGGGGCTGATGGCTGCAACCTGGACAGGCTCATCGGCAGGCCGACACGTCGCGTTCTCTCTCTCTCTCTCTCTCTCTCTCTCTCTCTCTCTCTCTCTCTCTCTCTCTCTCTCTCTCTCTCTCTCTCTCTCCCGTTTAAAAAAGATCGTGCCGAGAATGTGTCGAAATGATGTCGAAATGATGCCGAAGTGTCCGGCATGCCCTGAATGATGCCTAAATGCGCTCGGCAAGCCCGAAATCCACCCGCCGCCGGCACGCGGCAAGCCCGAAATGAGCCCCGCTGTCGCGGGCGGCCCGGAATCGTACCGCGACCCCGACGGCTGCCCGGCCGGGTGGATTTCGGGCGTGCCCGTGCCTTTCGGCATGATTCCGGGCATGCCTGGGCATGCGCCCCGCATCGAGACCCTAATCAAAGAAGTGTCAAGTTAATGTCTTTGACCTGCGCACAAAATTGAAAAGTTAAAATAATGAAATTATTTCTTAAGTACCAAGTCTATCAAAACCGGCGTGAAAAATTAGAAAATTCCGTGCAAACGAGATGTTTGTAGGACAATTTTGAATTCTTTGACTGAACAAATCTACAATCAAATTGAACACTTTGATACGGGTACTTGAATGAATGCAGTTGAATCCGTTGAGCTTCTGATGCTTAACAGCCTTAGCAGTAACTTTAGCTTGCATCCTAAAGAAAAGGTCTATAGGGCTCTCAATAAAATGAGCCGCGGGGCAAGGGTACTTCGTGGATTATAAGGAAGCGAAGAACCGGGTTTGCGTGTAAGAGCCAGCACCCCAATAACCGGGTTTGGGAGCCTCAGACCTGGGTTTCCAGTGGGCCTGGATCCGCGGGTTGACTAGTCCACACGCAGTGCTCCATTACCTACGCTCACGTTCACTAAGTCTGTTGTTAGATCCAAGTGCCCAGCTCAACCCACGCACCTTGTCCAAAAGTCGAGGGGCTCTCCGCGACTAACCCAAGAGTCTCGCGGGGGTTACGTATTCGTCAAGACACAGGGCTCGCCGCGTGCTCCTCCGCCAGCAGCGTGTCTCCCCCGCCCCCTCCAGTGCCGCTCGGGGTCGAGCGAGCTCGCTGGAAGGCATCGGGAGCCTGAGGCCTCCTCCCCAGGTCTCCTCCGTGGTGCAGTTGGCAGCGTCTCGGTCCACAAAGACGGTCGTCCTGGGTTCCAATACTAACCAGTGTTTCTCCTTCAGCGTTCTGTGTACGTGTGTGTGTATGTGAGTGTGTAAATGTGAGCCTGTGTGTGTACGAGTGTGCCTGTGTGCGAGACTGAATGGGCACCGCCATCCAGGTACCTCCCCCTCCCCTGCAGCTTAATGGGAGGGACGGTTCGGCACGTTTTCGGCATGCCCGGCAAGCGTCCGGCATTGCCGAAAATCGGTTTGTTTTCCAACAAAATGATCATTTTTCGGCAAGCCCGGACTCCTGGTGCGGGGCGGATTTCGGGCGTGCCGGCCGGGCATGCCCGAAATCCTGCCGTCATCCGGCACGATTTCGGGCAAGATCATTTTTAAACGGGCTCTTTCGCGAGAGAGACGGAGCGGCGAAGCGACAGCTGCCAAACTTATTCCACGTGCAAATGTAGCCGCGCGCTTTCAAACTGCCGTGACCGGAGGCCTGGAGAGAAAAGTTTCATTTTCAACTGTCCCTCACTTTCGTCCACTTTAAATATCTTGCAGGGAAAATTCCTTCATAATCGTTACGCAAATACCTGGTGTAAAAATAAAATACCAGACAATTTCTTATTGAAGCGTTTTTTCAGGGTGCGCCTGAGAAACCCGGACGTTGTTTTTGCCGTGCATTTACTGAGCTACGGTCATCTTAAAGTACGGAATTTTTTCCCCTTCTTCTTTGCTGGCCAAGGCTTTTCGAGTGTGTGCCGTTCCCTCCGGCTCTGGCCTTAGCGTCTGCTTCGCCCCCGAGCGCGCTCGTGCGGGCTTCGTACATGACTAGGGTCCTTAAAAAAACGTGAAAATTATTTTTGATGAAAAAAAACCATGGAAAAAAACGTTTTTTTCCGAAAAAAACGGAAAAAAATATTTTAATTTGAAAATTGTTTGAATCGGTGGCGGGAGTAGATGAGACTCAAATGGTTGCAGAAACAGAGCTCCTGTTGGGAAATAATTAAATTTTACTTGAATTGCACTTACAATGTAAAAAAAGCTGTAATTTAATTGTTTCGCTTTTCTTAATCAGTAGAAGACTTATTGAGAGCGGTTCTATCGCTTATTCCTCATGCTTCCATGCATTTTTCAAGTGGATTCCTAGGTCCAATGCTTTATACCTTTCTATTCGAGTCGATTGGAAACCTCAAATGCTTCAATTTACGTCCATTTTTATATTTTTCACATTTTTTGAAAAGTAAAGCGATGAAAAGAAACCGAAAAAAAAAGTTTTTTTCGCAATTTTTCCAAATATTTTTCACGCTTTTAGAATCCTATACATGACCCGAACGCGAGTCCAGCTCACGGAACACGGAACGGTTATTATCCACCAACCCGACAAACTAATGGGGCAATCTATGCCGGGCCGAATCAACAACAGTGGAGCGGGGAAATCTGTCCGAGGGCCCATTTCCTATTTCCCGCGCTCAAACAAGCCCTCCTGTTTCCCCGGCGCAACGCGGAGCACGGAACGGACACTGGGAATTTTATTTGGACGAGTCAGCCAATAAGGAGAGCAGGCGTCGCTTTAATCGCAGGTACGACAAACGGGGCCTTGATTACTGCACTGGAAGTGGTGGCAGGGCACGCCACGCCACGCCACGCGCACAGTGGGCCAGAAGACCGGTGGAGGCGGCCAAAACCGTTATAGACGCGTTTTGAGCTCCAGAGTCGCTAAATGGGACCCGAACCGAACGTGTGACCCCACCAATGGAAACCTCGTTCGGAGAGCAATCCATTGGTGGGGTCACACGTCCGGTTTGTGTCCCATTTAGCGACTCTGGAGCTCAAAACGCGTCTGGAGTTTTGGCTGCCTCCACCGGTCTTCTGGCCCACTGTGCCACGCCATGCCACGCAACGACACGCCACGACACACGCGGGGCGATACCGACCAATCAAACGCTGGTATAATTTCATTTGATGACTGGAGCATCATTTCGCCGCCGTCCTCGCCTCTGTGGCCACGCAAAGCACCGCGGTCGCGGTAGGCTTCCTGGTTCTTCTTCTTCTTCTTCTTCTTCTTCTTCTTCTTCTTCTTCTTCTTCTTCTTCTTCTTCTTCTTCTTCTTCTTCTTCTTCTTCTTCTTCTTCTTCTTCTTCTTCTTCCTTCTTCCGTCTCGCGAAGGCATCGCTCATTTATCGGGCAGTACGTAGCGGTAATCTGCCCCCTACCGAGTCGGCCCCGCCTTGCCCCCCCATTCACGGCCTCTTATCCTGCCTTTTTACGCCTCCATTAAGTCTCCACTCGGCTGACAGGCAAGGCCTGCTGGGTCCTCCAGCTGGTGTGTCAGAGCCTTGGCCTGGTGAAACCTGGTGGGTCCTGGTGAGACCTGGTGAATTCTGGTGAAACCTGGTGAGTCCTACTGAAACCTAGTGAGTCCTGGTGAAACCTGGTGAGTCCTGTGGTGAAACCTGGTGAGTCCTGGTGAAACCTGGTGAGTCCTGCGGTGAAACCTGGTGAGTCCTGCGGTAAACCCTGGTGAGTCCTGCGGTGAAACCTGGTGGGTCTTGGTGAGACCTGGTGAATTCTGGTGTAACCTGGTGAGTCCTAACTGAAACCTAGTGGGTCCTGGTGAAACCTGGTGAGTCCTGCGGTGAAACCTGGTGAAACCTAGTGCCGAAGAGAGCAGCGTCACCGCAAACCTGTCCATCCCGAATTTCCAAGATTTCTTTTTTTAAACAGCGAATTCCTATACCGGCCTAATTCTCATGCCAGCAATGCTCGCCACCCACCGCCCCCTCCCCCTCCCCGTTCCGCTGTCCCCATGGCACGCTTCCGTCTTTTTCAGTCCGGCAATGGGGGTTGGAGCGCGGGGCCCGGTGGGGCCCAGTGGGGCGGTGGCGGCCGGGGCGGTGGCTGGCCAGCAGACTGATTCCGAGCGTCGTCGCTCTGTCTCTCTCGCACTCATGCGGCGTCCCGTCCAGGTGCGAGAGAGACAGAGCGAGACTCTCAGTGTGCCCCACAGGCCCCACCGGCCGGTGTCCATCGGACAGGCTGAAAAGTGGCGCCGAGGAAAGCCACTGTGTTTCTCCGGCCATGCGAGCCGCGCCGCGCCGCGCCGCGCATCCACGCCACCCTTTGTCTTTCTTGTCCACGACACTGTTGTCGCACGGGGTTGCGTGGGAGGGCAATCCATTCCCGCTGCACTGTGAAAAAGAGTTAACGAAAGATTTAAAAAGTGGGTTAGGAAAAGGTACGCAAGCGCACAGTGAGCCAGACCACCCACGCCGGCGGCCGAAACTCTCGACGCGTTTTGAGCTCCAGAGTAGCTAAATGGGACTCGAACCGAACTGATCCCACCAATGGATTCCTCGTTTGCGGAAAGAAATCCATTGGTGGGGTCACACGTTCGGTTCGAATCCCATTTAGCGACGCTGGAGCTCAAAACGCGTCTAGAGTTTTGGCCTAAATCCCGGACGCCTTTTGAGCTCTATAGTTCGGAGAGGGAGTCTGTTTCCGAGGAGCCTCCCAGTCCCAGGAGGCCCTGCTTTTGACGAGCTTGCAGTGTATTGACCAACGATTCCACCATGCGGTACGAATTGTTGGATTTGGTTAGTGCGAAAACTATGGAAATTGAGGTCGCGTTGATGATGCCTCTGCGTGGGGGCTGAGCCGTCGGCAGTCGGCTGCCGACTGATTCCGAGAGTCGTCTTCATCGCTCGTCTCTCTCGCACTCACGGGGCGTCACGCATGGGTGCGAGAGAGACAGACGGCTCTCGGAATCAGTCTGCAGGCACTCTCGTACGGGGGCGTGCACTGCCAAGTGCTGCCAGGCTGCACTCCAGCAGACTGATTCCGAGAGTCGTTTTCGTCGCTCTGTCTCTCTCGCACCTGCAGGGGACGCCCCATGAGTGCGAGAGAGACAGAGCGAGACTCTCGGAATCAGTCTACAGCAGTCACATGCAAAACGCCATCCATCGACAGGCGGAGGCTGAAGGACGCTGTGAGTGGCGAGTTACGTATTGATAAGCTTGCCAGTGCATCCGACGCGCGCGCTCCACCGGTCTTCTGGCCCACTGTGCAGCGCTATCTCCGTCTCTGTCGCACTCGTGGGGCGTGCCGCGTGGGTGCGAGAGAGACAGAAACAGGGCGCCGCCCAAAGCTGCCGATCCCTTTTCATGGCTGCTCGTAAAGGCGCGATTCTTTCTCGCGCTTTTGAGTTGACGCGAATCGCTTTATTATTCCCCTTTGACCAGCAGACGACAGTGTAGCAGACAACACAGAGTCGGCGTGGCGTCGCACAGTGGGCCAGAAGACCGGTGGAGGTGGCCAAAATCCTTGACGCGTTTTGAGTACCAGAGTCGCTAAATGGGACTCGAACTCAACGTGTGACCCCACCAATGGATTCCTCGGTCGGAGAGCAATCCATTGGTGGGGTCACACGTTCGGTTCGAGTCTCATTTCGCGACTCTGGAGCTCAAAACGCGTCTGGAGTTTTGTCCGCCTCCGCCCACTGTGCGTCGCTGGCGTCGCTCCGTGAGGCCAAAACATGCCGTTAGGCGGCCGCGCGGCCCTCCATCTTAGCCAGTCGAACGATTTCTTAAAACGCTCCTTGATCTGCTGGAAGGCAGCGCCCCGCCCCGCCCCGCCCCGCCCCGCCCCGCCCCGCCCCGCTGGGGGCTCCTCGCCACTTGGCGTGCCCCCGGCAAATAAAGACCCGGACGCTCTATCAGATGTTTTGCTCAGACAAAGTGCGGCTCATAAATCGGCCCGTCGGTTCCCACTGCGTTGCAGTGCGTTCCTCCACTAATATCGACGCGGTGCTTCGGCAGAGCTTCGGCAGAGCTTCGGCAGAGCTTGGGCAGAGCTTAGGCGGAGCTTGCGCAGAGCTTCGGCAGAGCTTCACCTTTGCTTCGGCAGAGCTTCGGCAGAGCTTCGGCCATACTCAGTCGCCGCTTGAGACTGGCCCACAGTGGGCCAGTGGAGGCGGCCAAAACTCTAGACGCGTTCTGAGCTCCAGAGTCGCGAACCAGGCCTAGAACCAAACGTGTGACCCCACCAATGGATTCCTCGTTCGGAGAGCAACACCCATTGGTGGGGTCACACGTTCGGTTCGAGTCCCATTTGGCGACTCTGGAGTTCAAAACGCGTCCAGAGTTTTGGCCGCCTCCGCAGGTCTTCTGGCCCACTGTGCGACCCAACTTTGAGTGGGAAGGAATCAATGGCCGTTATTCGTTGTTTTCATGTTTGGGCTCTCAGATTTCACGATTGCGGAGTCCGTTTCCTTCCTGGAAGCGGAAGCAGGTCTCCAGGAAGACGACAGGGAAATGATAATTTATTGGAGGGCTTCCGCGAGGAGAGATCTCGAACGGTCGGTCTCATCCGTCAGAATAAGGCGCTCTAATCTTGTTGCTGTTTTTGTTGTTGCTGTTGTTATCCTGTAGTCGTCGTCGTTGTTTTTGTTTTTGTTATTGTTGTTATTGTTGTAGCCGTTGTTCCTGTTGTTGTTGTTGTTGTTGTTGTTGTTGTTGTTGTTGTTGTTGTTCATGTCGTCGCTGTTGCTTTTGTAGTTGTCATTGCTGTTTGCTGTTTGCTGTTCTTGTTTTGGTCATTGCTGTTGCTGTTCTTGTTGTTGTTTGATGGTTGTGCATTTGCAGGCTTGTTTGCCTTTAGATTTATTTTTCTCCACACAGGTGAGAGGTGAGGCTATTTTTTGGCACGTCTGATGCAATGATATAGTTATATTCGCGATTTTATTTTCGGCTTCCCGTCACGTCGGGAATAACATTTCTCGTCCTTCGACGCGGGGTCTGGCTCGGCGTGGCTCGGCGTGGGCGTACACTGGCGTGCGGCCGGACAGACTTTCAATGCAGGGATGAGGTCAGCAGACTGATTCCGAGAGTCGTTTTCGTCGCTCTGCCTCTCTCGCACCTCACGGGACGCCCTCGCATGAGTGCGAGAGAGACAGAGCGACGAAAAGAACCCGCAGTCTGCAGAGCGAAAAGGGCCGCTTCAAACTCGGTTTCATTCATTCTTAGCAAAAGTGGTGTTCTGTAAATTTGCTCTCGAAATCAGGGCCAGCGAGGAGGAGGCGTGGAGGAAAAAAGAATCTTTCTCGTCTCCGACGCCCCTGAACCCGTTTCAAAAATTAACAACTCCCCCGAAGAAAAAGAAAAAGAAGGAAAGATTTTCCTGCTCGCCGGCCACCTTGTCAACCATGTGCTCCGTTCATAAAAAAAAAAACTTTGATCGAATTCGCTTTTAGTTTTTTCCGTGCTGGCTTACCTCTCGGCGAGCCGCGGACGGATTACGTTGGGAAGCGGCCGCCAGAAGCATCGCTCCTCAAACATCATCGTCCTTTGGTGTATCCCTGGACAAGTTTTTGGTTCAGTTTTAGATGAGGGATCAAGGAAAGGACCCTCACCCCCTCCCCTTCCCGCCCCTTTTTCCTCAGCTTCCACAACGCTGGCGCCCCGGAACCACCTCTCTATGATTCCTCTCCCATCGTAAAACACTGAGATCAAATGAGAGAAAATGAGGGATATAAAATGCGAGGAGGGGGTGGGGGAACGGATTACCGCCACTTCTCTGGGTCTCGTTCCCTCCGCTAGTCCCCTTTTCTCGCTCCTCCGGCAGCCGCGCTGCCAATTCGAGCTACCGACCTCGTCATCTGTAGGCCGGTACCACGGAGTCTCCCTTTCACTTAGCCTGTCTGTCTGTCTGTCTGTCTGTCTGTCCGTCAGTCAGACAACCAGGTAGTCAGTCAGTCAGTCAGTCAGTCAGTCGGTCCGTCAGTCAGTCAGTCAGTCAGTCAGTCAGTCAGTCAGTCAGTCAGTCAGTCAGTCAGTCAGTCAGTCTGTGTGTCTGTGTGTCTGTCTGCCTGTCTGCCAGCCTGCCAGCCTGCCTTTCTGTCTGTCTGTCTGTCTGTCTGTCTGTCTGTCTTTCTGTCTGTCTGTCTTTCTTTCTGTCTGTCTTTCTTTCTGTCTGTCTTTCTTTCTGTCTGTCTTTCTTTCTGTCTGTCTGTCTGTCTGTCTGTCTGTCTGTCTGTCTGTCTATCTATCTGTCTGTCCGTCCGTCCGTCTGCCTGTCTGTACGTCCCTGCGGTGCACCCCCTTGTTGTCACCACTGCACAGATAAAAATACCGCGCAATTTATGCCTCTCTTATATTGTTGGCGAGGTGATGTCGTTTCCGATTTATCGCGATCGCGACGTGATTAATTATTTAAAGGGCGCACTGACTTGGCGCCATTTTTTTGATCCCACTGTAAATTTGTCGGACCAATTTGCCGCGCTTTTTGTCTCTTTCCTTCCTTTTTTTCCTTTTTTCCCTCTTTTTTGTGGTGGCGGGGAAATCAATGCAGCCGGATCGGTTCGGTTTCCCCGGCGCCACGCAGCGAGTCTCATTTGCATTCAAAGGAAAGTCTCAATGCGTAATTAAAATTAGTTTTCGTTGTTACAGTTTTACGGTACTCTGCGGATCGAGTCCATGCCCTTTGAAGGACTCGGGGAAAGTCTCCGTCCGTCCATCTGTCTGTCTGTCTGTCTGTCTGTCTGTCTGTCTGTCTTTGGTTTTCTCTCCTTTCCGGTCGAGTCCAGGGGAAACAGCTCGGGGTTGAAAAAGTTGCCCCTCCTAATGAAGGTCAGGTCCGAAGGCGGAGTGAGAGAGACAGAGAGAGTTTTTCCACAAAAACCGCCGCGCCTTCCCAGAAATGTTAATTTTGAGCGCCTTATTGTGATTACCTTTTTTAATTGACCAATACTATTGGAGGCCATGAGCGCGCGTTGAATTTAAAGCAAAGCCTGCGGTGCAAGTCTGAGGAAAATGCGAAAAATGCGGGCCGCCGGGGGAGTCGAACCCACGACCGCGCACTCCGCCCCGCTTCCGGCAGTGTGCTGCGCCCTTCCGCGTGAATGCACCAAAAAGGACACTGCATTTTTGTCGCCACTCTCCCTTTCCCAGAATGCACCGCGCCATCACCATATCGCGGTTACGAGCCACTAAAGCGCAACGGCCAATCGGCCGAGCCAAGCCGAGCCAAGCCGAGCGGAGTACAAACAGAACGGGAAATTTCCGCCACGATGAAAGTGAAGAGGGAGATGCACGGTTGGCCAGAAGACCGATGGAGGCGGCAAAAACTACAAAAGCGTTCTGAGGGTAGAGTCGCTAGACAGGCCTCGAAGAGAACGAGTGACCCCATCAATGGATTCCTCGTTCGGAGAGCAATCCATTGGTGGGGTCACACGTTCGGTTCGAGTCCCATTTAGCGACTCTGGAGCTCAAAGCGCGTCTAGAGTTTTGGCCGCCCCCACTGGTCTTCTGGCACACCGTGGGGCACCGTTTGAGTCATCGCGTGGCCCACCCAAAAATAGTTCCGAAATAGTCCAGTGAGGTTGGTAAAGATAACAGGCTGCTGCTACACTACTGCAAATGCGCACTCCTCCGGACCGACAGGAAACACAAGGAAAATCCGAGGGAAACCGAAGGCTCTGTGATTTGCACTCGAGTCGCTGGCCGTCCGGTCCGGGCAGTCTTCGAGTGTAGGGGGCGTCCGGTTGCGTTTGGCTCGACGAGGACCACGAGGACGGACGGGAGGAAGACGACGGGGAACTTGTGGGCCAGAAGACCTCCCCCCAGTGACTGCCAGTGACGGACTTGCACGGCAGAGGCTCGCGATGGCAAGTGTATTAGAATTTAATGAAAAGATCCGAGCGTCCGAGGACGAGGGACTCGGCGAGGTCGGCCGGCCAAGCCGAAGAAAGGCCTCCACCCCTTCCCCCTGCTCTCTCTCTCTCTCTCTTCTCTCTCTCTCTCTCTCTCTCTCTCTCTCTGTCTCTGTCTCTCTCTCTCCCTCTCTCTCTCTCCCTCTCTCCCTCTCTCCCTCTCTCTCTCTCTCTCTCTCTCTCACTCTCTCTCTCTCTCTCTCTGTCTCTCTCTGTCTCTCTGTCTCTCTCTGTCTCTCTCTCTCTCTCTCTTCGTCCCCTTCTCTCTCACTCTTTCTCTCTCCAGCCTCTCTCCCTGTCATTCTGTCCCCATCCCCCTCTGTCCCCCTCTCTCTCCCCCCCTCTCTCCCTCTCTCCTTCTGTCTCTGTCTGTCTGTCTGTCTGTCTGTCTGTCTGTCTGTCTCTCTCTCTCTCTCTCTCTCTCTCTCTCTCCTCCCCTCTCCCCCACGCGAGTGTCACTTGAAATACGGCGCCCATTCGAATGAATGAATTGAACCTGGGCAGCATTGGGGTCCACGGGACCGTGTGTGGCCGAGTCCGGCCAAACTTAGTATAGCGGTTCGACTGGCGCAAGAATTTCTCATAAAAGTCAGTCGCTGCGAGGACGGGAGTGGATCACCGAGACAACCGTCATGAAAAAAGGGCAAGAAAAACAAATAAATAAATAAATTGGCGCCAGTATTCGAACCCGGGTCTGTCCCCAGGCTTTGTCCCGTCCCCTCCAGCTGGCTGGGCTTTCTCAGCCCTACGATTTTCTACGTATTTACCCATGCCGCGCTGGCCCCTCCCTGGCCTTGTCTTCCCCTCTCTGTCGCTCCCGGGACGACCCGAGAATTTGTTTCTCGTCTCTCTCGTGCTTCCTTGACTTGGCGCCCTCGGACTTTGTCTGTCTTTGGTCTGTCTTCCGTGCCCGTTCGTCAACCCACCTAGGGCGATACGCCGGTATTGCATGTTGTTGTTGTTGTTGCTGCCGCCTCTTGAGCAACCCCGTGTTGTTGTTGTTGAGGTGGCCCTCCGCCCTCTCGGCGTGCCGGCAACGTGACTCACGGACGGCCACGCCCTTTTGTTTACCCTTCGCCTGTTTTACCTGTTGGCCGGGGAGCAATCCATTGGTGGGGTCACACGCTCGGTTCGAAGTCCTGCTTAGCGACTCTGGAGCTCAAAACGCGTCTAGGAGTTTTGGCCGCCTCCACCGGTCTTCTGGCTCCCTGTGGAGCCACACAGTGGGCCAGAAGACCGCTGGAGGCGGCCAAAACTCTACACGCGTTTTGAGCTCCAGAGTCGCTGGACTCGAACCTGGTGACCCCACCATTGAATTCCTCGTTCGGAGAGCAATCCATTGGTGGGGTCACACGCTCGGTTCGAAGTCCTGCTTAGCGACTCTGGAGCTCAAAACGCGTCTAGGAGTTTTGGCCGCCTCCACCGGTCTTCTGGCTCCCTGTGGAGCCACACAGTGGGCCAGAAGACCGCTGGAGGCGGACCAAAACTCTACACGCGTTTTGAGCTCCAGAGTCGCTGGACTCGAACCTGGTGACCCCACCATTGAATTCCTCGTTCGGAGAGCAATCCATTGGTGGGGTCACACGCTCGGTTTCGAGTCTGGAGCTCAAAACGCGTGTAGGACTTTTGTCCGCCTCCGCCGGTCTTCTGGCCCACTGTGGGGCCATCGGCCACTGACCCCAGCCCGACGACCTTGGGCATCGTAACAACACTTTTCACCTCATCGTGTTGGCGAGTCGGTCATTACTTTCCCCGGCCGGCCGCGAGTCGGACCGGCAGACCGATTCCGAGAGTCGCATTTCGTCGCTCTGTCTCTCTCGCGCTCACGGCGCGTACCGTGTAGGTGCGAGAGAGACAGAGCGACGAAACAGCTCTCGGAATCGGCTGCTGGCCGGCCGGACGTTTTGAAAGAGCGTAACGTGGCCGTGGCTGCGGGTGAGTTGCGGCGTCCAGAACCGTAGGCCAGGTCCGGGAGACATACTGCCGGGATCCCCCGTCCCGTACCCCGTGTTCATGGTCGCGAGGCGTAGGGCAGGAGGCAGAGAGGGAGAGAGAGAGAGAGAGAGAGAGAGAGAGAGAGAGAGAGAGAGAGAGAGAGAGAGAGAGAGAGAGAGAGAGAGAGAGAGAGAGAGAGAGAGAGTGAGAGAGAGAGCGGGCCGGGGGAAAAGGGCGATTTTCACCCGCGGAACTCGTTTATTTTCAACTCATTTACCCGCCGCGCCTCACACACACACGCACACGCACAGAGCAAAACAGAGGAATAATGCCGGGATAGGGGTAAAAGTGGCGCCCTGCTGGTCATTTGTCCGCGGCACCGAAGAAACGCCGCGGCGGCGTGGCGTTGCGTTAACGAATGTAATGCTTTTGAATTTTTAATGCGGCCGTTCTTTCAGTCTTTCAGTTACCGTTCGGCCGCGCGCCGTTTGTCTCGCCGAACGAGCGGCGCTTTCCCAGTGTGCCAGCAACATCAACGCGCGTTATTCACTGCGCCAACTTCAGCAACAACAACAACAACCGCCAATATGATCAACAACAACAACAACAACAAGCGGGAAAAACGCCCCCGCCATTTCCCGCGCCGACCGGAGCCACTACACTGCGAGCGGCGGGCTCGGTTTCAACAGGCTCGGACCGCACTGCACTCGTAGGACGATCAGAGAGAGAGAGAGAGAGAGAGAGAGAGAGAGAGAGAGAGAGAGAGAGAGAGAGAGAGAGAGAGAGAGAGAGAGGCGCAGGAATTGAGCCATGCGTCACCGCCGGCCCTGGCGACTTTCCATAAACGCCCGGAGGGCAGGCAACCCAGCGGCCACGGAAATGCTCAAATCGATGTATCGCCGTGTCGATATCTCGAATCGCGTCTCTTCGATGCATCGTGGGTGGGTGGCACTGCACTGTGCCATTTTTCGGCTTGCTGTTGTTGAGGCGGCAGCACGGTTCGACTGGCAGAGAGGGTTTTGCCTGGTAGCGACGACTCGCTTGTTGGTTGAAAAGACAAGTTCACAGTTCAATCAACAGAGAGACGGCTACAAAACGCGCGACCCCCTTTTTAGGGGTTCCCAAGAACCCCTCCGAGGTGTGCGGATCCCCCCCTCCGATTTTCAAATAAACAACACCAAACTATTTCAACCACAAATAATTCCAATTCTAATCGCCATGCAAGGTATTCCCATTTTCATAACTGGTTTAAGAGTAAAATAGGAAATACCAATAAAAAGGAGTTCTGGTGAAACCTCATTAGGGATGTAAGAGCCGGAAATATTATCGGTAAAGAATATGGTAAATTATAGTAAAATACGGTATTTTACGCAGACCCCGGTAAAATTCGTATTTGTCAGTAATTTTGAAATATTGGTAACTTTAAATCAGTACTGTAGTGCGCAAATTCGATCGGTTAGATCTAATTAGATCTAGATTAGAACGGTGAATGTGCAGAAATCATGGTTTGTGCTGACTTTAGGCAGCCACTCCGTCTAATCCAAGGCGGCTAATCGTTCTACCCTAATAAGTGGGTACTCTTTGGGCCTTCCTTTAGAACACCTTTGTTACGGAGTGTGATTAGCCGCCTAAGTTTGGGAGCAGTATTGCAGCAAAGTTTGTCGAAATGGTAACAAATGCGTAGATATCGTGGTTTGGCCTGACTTTAGGCAGCCACTGCATCTAATCTAAGGCGGCTAATCGTTCTCCCTCAACGGGTGGGTACTCTTCGGGCCTTCCTTCCGAACACCTTTCTGAAGGAGAGCGATTAGCCGCCTTAGTTTGGGAGCGGTATTTACGCATTTGTTACCGTTTCGACAAACTTTGCTGCAATACGTATTAGCAAAGTTTGTCGAAACGGTAAGAAATGCGTAGAAATCGTGGTTTGGCCTGCCAGTGGCCGTAAGAGTTTCGCCAGGCCCTGCCAGTGGCCTTAAGAGTTTCGCAAGGCCCTGCCAGTGGACGTAAGAGTTCCGCGAGGATCTGCTTGTGGCCGCAAGAGTTTCGCCCGGCCTTCCAGTGGCCGTAAGAGTTTGGCAACGCCCTGCCAGTGTCCGTAAGAATTTCGCCACGCTCTGCCAGTGTCCGTAAGAGTTTCGCCAGGCCCTGCCAGTGTCCGTAAGAGTTTCGCTCGGGCCTGCCAGTGGCCGTAAGAGTTTCGCTCGGGCCTGCCAGTGTCCGTAAGAGTTTCGCTCGGGCCTGCCAGTGGCCGTAAGAGTTTCGCCAGGCCCTGCCAGTGTCCGTAAGAGTTTCGCCAGGCCCTGTCAGTGTCCGTAAGAGTTTTGCCAGGCCCTGCCAGTGGCCTAAGAGTTTCGTAAGGCCTGCCAGTGGCCTTAAGAGTTTCGTCGGGCCTGCCAGGGGTCCGTAAGAGTTTCGTGGGCCCCTGCCAGTGGCCGTAAGAGTTTCGCCAGGCCCTGCCAGTGGCCTTAAGAGTTTCGCTCGGGCCTGCCAGTGGCCGTAAGAGTTTCGTCAGGCCCTGCCAGTGGCCTTAAGAGTTTCGTAAGGCCCTGCCAGTGGCCGTAAGAGTTTCGTAAGGGCCTGCCAGTGGCCGTAAGAGTTTCGTAAGGCCGTGCCAGTGGCCTTAAGAGTTTCTTAAGGCGCTCTCAGTGCCTTAACAGTTTCGTAAGGCCCTGCCAGTGGCCGTAAGAGTTTCGTAAGGGCCTGCCAGTGGCCGTAAGAGTTTCGTAAGGCCCTGCCAGTGGCCTTAAGAGTTTCGTAAGGCCCTGCTAGTGGCCGTTAGAGTGTCGCAAGGCCCTGCCAGTGGCCTTAAGAGTGTAAGGCGCTCTCAGTGGTCTGAAGTGTTTCGTAAGGCCCTGCCAGTGGCCTTAAGAGTTTAGTAAGGCGTTCTCAGTGGTCTTAAGAGTTTCGTAAGGCCCTGCCAGTGGCCGTAAGAGTTTCGTAAGGCCCTGCCAGTGGCCTTAAGAGTTTCGTAAGGCGCTCTCAGTGCCTTAAGAGTTTCGTAAGGCCCTGCCAGTGGCCGTAAGAGTTTTGTCAGGCCCTGCCAGTGGCCTTAAGAGTTTCGTAAGGCGCTCTCAGTGCCTTAAGAGTTTCGTAAGGCCCTGCCAGTGGCCGTAAGAGTTTTGTAAGGCCCTGCCAGTGGCCTTAAGTGTTTCGTAAGGCCCTGCCAGTGGCCTTAAGAGTTTAGTAAGGCGTTCTCAGTGGTCTTAAGAGTTTCGTAAGGCCCTGCCAGTGGCCGTACGAGTTTCGTAAGGCGTTCTCAGTGCCTTAAGAGTTTCGTAAGGCCCTGCCAGTGGCCGATGAGAACACCTTGCAAGCAATAAGCATTTGAAATTTTTCGAATTTCAAGAAAAGGGTGGTTTTGACCACCGCGCCTCCACCCCCACTCTACTGTCGGGGCGGGCGAGGCGGTCGGCCGCGGCGGCGCTGTAGCGCCAGCGTCGGCTCCACCCGGCCCGCCGCGCCACCGCCTCAGTTGCTCGCGAGCTTCCGTCGAGGTCGGAGCGCTGCCGTCCGTGCCTTCCGCCGCCTCGAGCCGGCTGCGTCGTCGCGCGTGTATCTCGCGTTGGTGTGCGTGTCGTGTCCGTGTGTGCGTGCGTGTGCGTGCGTCGCCGCGTCGTCGCTGTGTTTGTGTTAGTGCGGCCTGGTGGAGCAGGCCTCGCCTCGTCCAAACGCATCATGGGTGAAGTGCAGTGATAGTCAGTCTGGTGATTTTCAAATCGGCTCGCCCCGCCCGCGAGGCGGGAACCCCGAGTGTAGTGCGGTGCCTTCACTGGAAGAACAAAAAACAAAAACAAAACAAAGTGCTTCTGGATTGGTCGCGGCGTGGTTTGGATTAACGCTTTAGTGCAGGTGAGTGTCCGTCTGGCCGTTCCTTCGGCAGACAACAAAAACAACAACAAACAGACGGATGCCGCGCCTCGATTTGACCGACCGTTTGCGCTGCAGACTGATTCCGAGAGGGGGCATTCCACGTCAAACCATCATGGTCCAAAACGCACTTGCTTAGATCCATCACCCAATTTTTTCTATCATAGCCTACCACTTAAGGACCACTCATATAAATTTTTTTTAAAAATATGTATCCAGAACTTTGGCCGTGGCAATTTTTTGTAATTTCAAACAAAAATTCAAAACTTTTTTCAGTTTTTTAAAAATTGTGTCTTAAGGCGCTTAAAAGGGTTGAAAACAGTAAATTACAATATAACAAAGTGAGAAAAAAGTTTGGGACCCTCAGCCTTTGCCAAAAAGAGCGTTTATGACAAAAAGTAACGGTTTTTTGAATTCCCAAAATACGCCATCTTACTTTTCGACCATATTGGTGTCAAAGGGCCCTAGGGGGGTACCCTAACTGCCAGCAAAATATTGGGGACGGCAATCCATAAAGACCAGAGACATTGTCAAAAAACTCTAAAAGTTATCTTAGTGGATCCTCAAAAATTGACTATATGACACCCATATTGCTCCCGTGCATTAAAATGTTTCCTAGTGTCTGTCTTAACTCTCTCTTAACCCTCTCCATAGCCCGCCTCACAGTGGGCTAGAAGACCGGTGGAGGAGGTCAAAATTCCGCACGCGCCTGGAGCTCCAGAGTCGCTAAAAAGGACTCGAACCGCGTCCAGTGTTTTGGCCGCCTCCACCGGTCTTCTGGCCCACTGTGCGCCTGTCGAGCCAGTCTCACCGTCTCATCAAAGGGCAATTTTAATCATTTTTACGCCGTCTTTGAAGGCAGTGTTTTCTTCTCTGTGTACATTTCCGCCAATTATTCATAACGGCCGTTTCTCGGAGGGAATGACACTGGAAGAGGCCGTCTCTCTTTTTCGGCTTCCTTTCCTTTCGGCCTTCGCCCTTTGCTCTCTCTCTCTCTCTCTCTCTCTCTCTCTCTCTCCTCTCTCTCTCTCTCTCTCTCTCTCTCTCTCTCTCTCTCTCTCTCTCTCTCTCTCTCTCTCTCTCTCTCTGACCATTCGACTGCGTCTCGGCGTTCGGGGGCGGAAAAAAAGCCATCAGCTGATTCGTTGTCCGCAACGCACAACAG
>NW_023144627.1:6620636-6640718 GCF_012932325.1 Thrips palmi
GGCCGACGACTCGAATCGGGTTAGGGGTGCCGGAGGATGACGAGCTGCCAGCCCTGCCGGCCCCACAGTGGGCCAGAAGACCGGCGGAGGCGTCCAAAATCCCGAACGCGTCTTGAGCTCCAGAGTGGCTAAGCAGGACTCGAACCGGACGTGTGACCCCACCAATGGATTGCTCGTTCGGAGAGCAATCCATTGGTGGGGTCACACGTTCGGTTCGAGCCCCATTCAGCGACTCTGGAGCTCAAAACGCGTCTGGAGTTTACGCCGCCTCCACCGGTCTTCTGGCCCACTGTGAGTCCCGCGCCTCTCGGCCGGATCGGCCGGACAGGGTCGCAATGTTTTTATGGGCAAGATTTTGGCGCGCGGAAAGGTCGGGTCATGTTGTTGTTGTTGTTTTGCCTTTTTTACGCTGCGAGGAAATGGAGTGGCTAGCGCCGGATTAAAAAGGAAGCGTTCCGGAGACGACAGGGGTGGGGCGGGGCGGGGCGGGGCGGCCGTACTACCCTGGCAGGATTACCCGTTAATGCGGACGAATTTTTATGACGCCGCGGCCCACGGAGAGTCGTTTTTGTGACTCTGTCTCTCTCGCACCGATGCGGCCCGCCCTGCGAGTGCGAGAGAGACAGAGCGACGAAGACGGCTCTCGGAATCAGGCTGCCGGGCGGCCGGGCCACGCGGCTGTTTACGGCCAAGCCCGGCCAGGCCTCGTGTCCATGGAACCATCTTGTACTTGATCCCGGAGCCCTGGCGGCCCTGGCGGCCCTGGCGGCCCTGACCCTGTTCCTTGTTCCTGTTCCTGCAAGCCCTATCGGACCCTTCGCGACGGCCAACCCCGGCAGCGCGCGGCCCGGATGGGACGGCCGGACTGCACGGACGGCCCGGACGGCCGCAAGTTAACTTCAACAACCCCAGACCTCTCGCTCTCTCTCGCTCTCTCTCTCTCTCTCTCTCTCTCTCTCTCTCTCTCTCTCTCTCTCTCTCTCTCTCTCTCTCTCTCCCTCTCTCTGCGGAGTTTCAGCAGCAAGTGTCGGTCGCCCCAGTCGTCATGATGAACATGTTCGTGGACGGTGTCCTCCACGACCTCAGTGCTGCTTTCAGCGCCGGACGGGTACGCAACCCTCCGGAGTCCAGTGGTGGAGGCGGCCAAAACTCTGGACGCGTTTTGAGCTCCAGAGTCGCTAAATGGGACTTGAGGACACTAAAAGATGAAACAAAGAGGGTTTTGCCGGGGCGACGACGGTGTCCGTCGGTCCGGGAGCGCCGGCCACACGCCGGGTAGGCCACCACGAGGCAGCCGTGTGCGCCGCGTTGCCTACCCGCCGAAACTCTGGACGCGTTTTGACCTCCAGAGTCGCTAAACGGGACTATAATCGAGCGTGTGACCCAACCAATGGATTCCTCGTTTGGAGAGCAATCCATTGGTGGGGCCACACGTTCGGTTCGAGTCCCATTTAGCGACTCTGTGGTTCGAAACGCCTCCGGGATTTCGACCGCCTCCACCGGTCACTGCGGGGCTAGTTGCGGGTTGGCAACCCTTTATAACCTGTCGATCCTGGATCCGACGTCGGCCTGAGAATGTTTTCCTGTTTCCCTTGTTCGGATGCCTGTCTCTACCAGTGTGGTGCCGGCTCCTTTTGAACGAAGCCATCGGTGGCGCCGCATCACGCGCATGCGTCGTCGCGTGCGCGGTCACGCGGCGCCTCTTCCTCGGGCCTAGCTGTCGTAAACAGGGCGGCCCGGTTACGTAAGGACCGGCCTGCTCCTTGTATTGGCCGAGCCGAGCAGGGCCACAGTGGGCCAGAAGACGGGTGAAGGCGGCCAAAATCCCAAACGCGTTTTGAGCTCCAGAGTCGCTATAAGGGACTCGAACCGAACGTGCGACCCCACCAATGGATTCCCCGTTCGGAGAGCAATCCATCGGTGGGGTCACACGTTTGGCTCGAGTCCCATTTAGCGACTCTGGAGCTCGAAACGCGTCTGGGATTCTGACGGCCCCCACCGGTCTTCCGGCCCACTGTGCGAGCCGAGCTCAGCCGGGGCCTAAATGCTGTCTGTCGCCGCCACTGTCCGCGGGGGGTCGCTGGCCAGGCTGGCCACTGGCAGCCGCCGCCGCCAGCAGCAACAACAACAACAACAACAAGGCGATGGGGTCCGGCCAGATGGAGACAAACGGGGCGGACACACGCGCGAGAGGCGCGCGCCGCGCCGACCGACCGATCGCCGAAAGACAAACGAAGGCGGGGCGGACAAGCGGACAAGCGGCGAAGCAGCGCGTATGAGAAATCGCCGGCGGGACAACGGCGGGACGCAGAGGGGCGCACAGTGGGCCAGAAGGCCGCTGGAGGCGGCCAAAACTCCAGACGCGTTTTGAACTCCAGAGTCGCTAAGCAGGACTCGAACCGAACGTGTGACCCCACCAATGGACTCCCCGTTCGGAGAGCAATCCATTGGTGGGGTCACACGTTCGGTTCGAGTCCTGTTTAGCGACTCTGGAGCTCAAAACGCGTCTAGAGTTTCGGCCGCCTCCACCGGCCTTCTGGCCCACTGTGCGTCGGCGGGACAACGCGGCGGGCCGCAGGGGCGCCCATCTGTTATCAGCTCAACGGCCTCGACGGGGTCGGCGCGGAGTGCGCGCGGGGCACGCGGAGTCAGCAGCACCGGTACCGCGGTGGAGCGGGTGGGGCTCCTGGCGCTGACTGTTCCAAACCCCCCGCGGACCCCCCGGGCCCCCGCGGGGCACCGCGCCGCCGTGTCGATCGTATTCAACGACACGTATTATACCGCGGGCTGGCCCCCCTTCCCCTCCTCCCCTCCCCCTTAACCCCCTCCCCCTTCCCCCTCCCCCTCCCGGTCCGACCGTGCGCATTGGAACATGTGGGGCACGCGTGCCAAATATGCAAACACTCACACATCACTGACCGAGCCGAGGGGCGCAGTGCGCGTCGTGGAGTGGAGCCAAGCCGGGCCCCGCGGTGGGAGCGGCGCGGTGCGGAGCCGAGCCGGCCCGCCGCTGCTACTGTGGGGCAGACTGATTCCGAGAGTCGTTTTCGTCGCTGTGTCTCTCTCGCACCTGTGCGGGACGCCCCATGAGTGCGAGAGAGACAGAGCGACGCTCGGAGGCTGCCGCAATGCGTGCAGGCCCCGCGGGAGGAGGGCGGTGAGAGGAAGGGTCCCGAAGGAGGAGAGCAAGGAAGGGAATCAAAATGCCGAGTGCTGCGCTGCGCGTCGCGCCTCGGCCCCGATGCATCGCCGGATTGCTCCATCTGCGCTGCAGGCTGATTGCGAGCGTCGCTCCGTCTCTCTCGCACCTGCACGGGACGCCCTGTGGGTGCGAGAGAGACGGAGCGACGACTGTTTGCTTGCTGCACCCGGGGCACAGTGGGCCTGGAGGCGGACAAAACTCTAGACGCATCCGGATTCGCTGAACAGGACTCGAACCGAACGTGTGACACCACCGATGGATTCCTCGTTCGGAGAGCAATCCATTGGTGGGGTCACACGTTCGGTTCGAGTCCCGTTTAGCGACTCTGGAGCTCAAAACGCGTCTGGAATTTTGGCCGCCTCCACCGGTTGCACCGCACGCCTGCGACCAACGCCGTGCTTCGGTGCAAGGCGGTCGCGAGGTGGTCTAGACGATGACGACGAGGATGAAGGCGAGGACGAAACGAGGGCAAGCCAGCTGCAGCATTAGGACCGGGACCTCGACTGCAGAAACAAAGCGAAGGCACGGAGGCTGGGTTGCCTCAGATTGGGAAGCTGTCACTGTGTGTGTGTGTGCGCGGATGTAAGTATGTGCGTGCCCGTATTTGTGTGTGTGTGTGTGTGTGTGTGTGTGTTTGTTTGTGTGTGTTTGTGTGCGTGCGCTGAGATGCAATATGGGATTAGTGGGTGGTGGTTTGAGGGGGGGGATGGGGGTTGGTGGTTTGCAAGGTCGCCTGGAGTGGTCATCTCTCCACTTCCGGTGGCTCGCACACACACACACACACACACACGCTCACACTCACACAGGGGAGTGACCCACCCACAATGCAACGGCGTGGAGGCAAAACAACAAGGGGCGGCGCTGCATCAAGCGGAGGCAGTGCAGTAGCAACGATGGAAAGAATGGGCGCCGGACTACAAATCACACGCGCTCACACACACACACACACCACAAAAAAAAGATACAGGACAGGCCGCGAGGAGGTCCTTGCCCTCCCGGGGGGTAGTTCCCGTATGCTTACTCGCCGCGGACAAGGCGGGGTGGGGGAGGGGGTGGAAAGGGGGGGTTTGGGAAAAGGGGGGGGGGAGTGGGTGGGGAGAGGGGGTGGGGGAAAAAAGGGGGGTTGGTCCCCCAGATTGCGGCCGGCCGCTTAATATCTGCGCTTATGCAATGTGGTCCCGAGGTCCACACGGCCTGCTGCGACTGTGTATTAACGGAAGGGGCTCGCTGCAGCAGCGTTGCCAACTGCAGTGCCCCCCCCCCCCCCCCCCCCCTTCCCCCCGCTGCCGCGCCACTGCGAGAGCAATTTTCGAGGAAATGTCAGGCATGCACCGCATTTTGTTACGCTCAGCAAGTAGTTGTACGGCGGCAGGGGGGCGGGGCGCGCAAAAAAATACAAGTTAGGAGCTGGGCGAGGATGGGCGGGGGGGGGGGGGGCGGGGCGGGACGGGGCGGGGCGGGGCGGGGGGGGGGCGGGGCGGGGCGGGGCGGGGCGTGCCGCCGGCGTGCGCTACTCGGTCCACCAGCAGGTGGTGCTGGGTGGGGGTAAGCGGCGGGGCCGCCGTTGAGGCAGGGCGGGGCGGGGCAGGGCGGGGGGGGGCGGGGCGGGCCAGGTCGGCGGGGACACATTTTCTCCTCGTATCGTGGGGATAGCAGTGGCGGCGCAGCGGCCTGGAGCCCCCGGCTGACACATCCAAATTAAAATCTAAATCGGTGCCGGTGCTTGCCGCGCTCGGCGCGCTTGCCGCTCAGCCCCGGGAGTGGTTTACAGCGTGGCGGCGTGGCGCCTGCCGTGGCGGCTTCGCGCCGCCGCGCGCACGTCAAGTGCTGGCGCAGCTAACAACCACTTAGGTTGGTCGGCAAGGTGTTGCAGGAAACGGCTTGGCTTGTCTTGGCTTGGCTTGGCTTGGCTTGGCTTGGCGCCGCCCTAAAGGACACCTCACTCCGTTTCGCCCTGCAGACTGATTCCGAGAGTCGTTGTCGTCGCTCCGTCGCACTCGCAAGTGGAGGCGGCCAAAGCTCCAGACGCGTTTTGAGCTCCAGAGTCGCTAAATGGGACTCGAACCGAACGTGTGACCCCACCAATGGATTGCTCTCCGAGCGAGGAATTCATTGGTGGGGTCACACGTGTGGTTCGAGTCCTGTTCAGCGACTCTGGTTCTCTAAACGCGTCTAGAGTTTTGTCCGCCTCCGCCGTTCTTCTGGCCCACTGTGAGGCCCTAGCTTATTTACGCTGCAGCATGGTGGACGTCTAATGCCCAGAAACGCGCTTAATTATGAAAGTGTTTGTTGACTTGACGGATCACAAGGAATTACAGCGCCGGTTGAGCAGTGGCGCAGACAAAGCTCTGTCTCTCTCGCACTCGCGGCCCGTTGCGGTTGGCGTGCGAGAGAGACGGAGGCTTTCGGCCAGACAAAGCTGCATCCGGGTTGTAAGGCCGCCAGGGCCCGGCGGGCTAAACTGGGCTTTCTCGCTCCGTCTCTCTCGCTCTCACAGATTGTTCGTCGGGGTGCGAGAGAGACGGAGGCTTGGGTCGTGACTCTCCCATTTCGCCCTTAATAAAACGCTTATTGTATGGAATCGACCGGCCGGCCGAAGACCGCCCCGTATATCGCGACGGCCGCCGGGCAGCACACTGGAAACGGGGACCGGGCGACACAAAAAACCGTTCCGAATACAAAAGCAAATTGTACCAGAAAAGTTTCAACATCTTTGACCAAACTAGCTGTATGAAAAAAAAAAATCGCAGGAAATTTTTCCAAAATCCCCCAAAAATGCAACTTTAATTTTTCTAAAATTCGTTTTTAAACTTTAACTGTTTGCAAATTTTCAAAATGAAAAATATTTTACGAAAGGCTAGGCCGGGCTAGGCAGTGATACACCAAAAAAAGGCGTTTCTTGAACATCGCTAAACAGGCCTCGAACCGAACGTGTGACCCCATTAATGGATTGCTCTCCGAACGAGGAATCCATTGGTGGGGTCACACGTTCGCTTCGAGTCCCATTTATTGACTCTGGAGCTCAAAACGCGTCCAGAGTTTTGTCCGCCTGCGCCGGCCTTCTGGCCTACCGTGCGTCGGCGGCAAGTTGGCCCTCTGTGTTCCCGGGGGCGTCGTCCCCGGGGTTGAGCTTGCGAAGCTTGCGCCCCGTGATAGCACGCCATGTCATCACGATACGCGGCACGATGACGTCACTATGACGACATGATGCGCGTGCCATCCGATTGCGAGGCTGTTTTGCGTTTATTCGCCCCTCACAGACAGCAGGGCGCCCCTGGGAGACTCTGAGACGGCGAACGGACAGATAGCCACCCTGACAGACAGACAGACAGACAGACAGACAGACAGACAGACAGACAGGCAGGGAGGATGAGGTCAGGATGGCCAGTATGGCCGACGCTAGGGCCTAACTGCATATTACTATTGTCGTGGCTCCTCCCACGCACGGACACGGGCCGTGCGAATGGACGGGCGGACAGACAGACAGACAGACAGACAGACAGACAGACAGACAGACAGACAGACAGACAGACAGACAGACAGACAGACAGACGGACAGACAGACAGACAGACAGACGGACAGACAGACAGACAGACAGGTAGGAAACGAGGCGGATCGAGCTTTGTAGGGTTAGGGCCGAGGCAGTGCGGTAACGCCTCGCACGCCGGCGCTGCTGGCTCCATGGCCCATAGTGTGCCAGTGCGGAGTCCCTCAGGAGGGGGCAAGTAACTGAAACCTCCCCTTTATAACACCCTCCCCCCTCCATCTTCTCTCCTGTTCCGCTACACTCCAGCTCCCCCTCTTTTCTGCATGTCCACTGCGCCAAACACAGGCAATTGAATTACAGCTTCTCTCCTTAAAAAGTGCTCTTATTTTTTTATATTTTTTTTTGCTGCGAGCGCTGTTTTGTTCTTTACTTGGTGTCGTATGTATTATGTATGTGAGAACGAAATCCAAAGGGTGTGGCTGGCTCGAGTTGTTTCTTTAGACAGCGTGCCAGAACCAAGTCTGCCACCGCACAGTGGGCCAGAAGACCGATGGAGGCGGTCAAAATCCCGGACGCGTTTTGAGCTCCAGAGTCGCTAAACGGGACTCTAATCAAACGTGTGACCCCACCAATGGATTGTTCTCCGAACGAGGAATCCATTGGTGGGGTCACACGCTCGATTCTAGTCCCGTTTAGCGACTCTGGAGCTCAAAACGCGTCCAGAGTTTCGGCCGCCTCGAGCCCCTGCCTCGGCCCGGGTAGGCAACCGGGTAGGCAACGCGGCGCACACGGCTGCCTCGCGGTGGCCTACCCGGCGTGTGGCAGGCGCTCCCGGACCGACGGACACCGTCGCCACTCCGGCAAAACCCTCTTTGTTTCGTCTTTTTATTTTCCCGAAATCAGCCAACAGTTTACCGACCAATTCCATTTCTGTGAAGGGGGGCATAACGCCGAGAAGGACTGCACTTTTGTGGAGTAACGGTCGTCCTTTTGTGCCCAGGGGACTGGCCGTGGTGGCCGCGCCGCCCCTTGGGCTGGCCCAGCCCGGCCAGCAGACTGACTCCGAGAGTCGTTGTCGTCGCTCTGTCTCTCTCGCCCCGTCGCGGAGCGCCCCGTGAGTGCGAGAGAGACAGAGCGACAGACTCCAGGGCGCCCAGGCCGTTGTCCTTGACCGGCATGGCGCGCTGATGCTAGTGATGCGCCCTTATCTGTTGCTATTGTTGTTGCTCTTGTTGTTCTTTGCTCTTGTTTTTTTCGCTGTTGTTTTGTTGTCGCTTTTTGCCGGCGCTTTTATCCGCGCTGCTTATCGCCGTTCCCACGTCAATTTCTTTTCTCGCTGCGTGTGCTCCTTTCCCCTCATTCCGGCGTTCAGTTGTTGTTGTTGTTGTTGTTGTTGTTGCTGTTGTTTTTAATATTTTGTTCGTTTCCCTGGCTGCCGCCGCTGCTCGCTGAAAGTCTTAGGGCAGTCGTTGCCACACTCTGCCACACTCTGTGCCACACTCTGTGCCACACTCTGTGCCACACTCTGTGCCACACTCTGTGCCACACTCTGTGCCACACTCTGTGCCACACTCTGTGCCACACTCTGGGCCACACTCTGGGCCACACTCTGTGCCACACTCTGGACCACACTCTGTGCCACACTCTGTGCCACACTCTGTGCCACACTCTGTGCCACACTCTGGGCCACACTCTGTGCCACACTCTGTGCCAGACTCTGTGCCAAACTCTGTGCCACACTCTGTGCCAGACTCTGTGCCACACTCTGTGCCAGACTCTGTGCCACACTCTGTGCCAGACTCTGTGCCACACTCTGTGCCAGACTCTGTGCCACACTCTGTGCCACACTCTGTGCCACCCTGCCGGCACTACAAGGTGTCCCTGGACAATCAGAGAGGGTGCTGTTGGGCCGCTCCAGCCATGTCACTCCGTCTCTCTTGCATCCCAGCGCACTGACCCGTCAGTGTGACAGAGAAACGACTCTAAGAAATCAGCCCCTGCACTGTTGAAAAAAAAAAAAGTCGCGCACTTTTGTCAAGGTCAGCTCCGCGCAGCCCTCAGACGCCTTTCTCTTTTCGTTTCGTTGTTTTCCGGTCTTCGCGCACAGTGACGCCACGTCTTCTGAACCTTCGCCTTTTTTTCGCGCTTACAATTTCCCTTTTTTTTTGCTCGGTGCGCGTATTTTTTTTTCTGCTACCGCCGCCGCCGCTTCTGCCTTCTCGTTTATTATTCCATCAACGCCCCGGTGTCTCTGATTCAGCGGTATCTTGTCCGGCCTGGCCGGCTGGCTGCCAGCCCCGTCGGCCCCGCCGGGCCCAATGGCTGCCAGCCCCGCCGGGGGAGGGGGGGGAGGGGGGGCCTCTGGCCGAGTGAATCTGATTATCTGAGCCGCACGACCGATAATTTTGCTTCTTTACATTCGCCGCTTGCGCCGCCCCTGGGCCGGAAAAGGGGAGGGGGGGGGGGGGGATGGCGCGAGATTGGCGAAGAACGGAAAGGGGTGGGGGGGGGGGCAGAAGTGATAATAAATAAATAAAAGTCGCGCCTGGCGAAAGTGGCGCGGGAATGTTAAGAGTGGCGCGAAGGGGATTTTGGTTTAACAACCTGACGCTGCGCTGGGCGGAGGGGAGGGGGAGGGGAGGGGGAAGGGGAAGGGAGAGGAGGGAAGGGGGGAGGGGGCTGCCTTGCTTCGGCCGCAACACACACGTTTTTCACCGCACGGACCAGGTGTGCGGCTGGGAGGGGGGGGGGGAGGGGGGGTTCGGAAAAGAAAGGGGGGGGCGACACGGGGGGTTGTACAGTGTAGGGGGGTTGGAAATTAAGAGGCAGGGCACGCCCGGGCTCTCTATCTCGAGAGGAGGGCGAAAAGAGGGGCAGGCCCTTGTCCGCCCCTGCGGGCCCTGTCCCTCAATGGCCAATTTGTGTATAGCGCGCAGGTCAGGGGCTCTCTCCCTGTGTGTGTGTGTGTGTGTGTGTGTGTGTGTGTGTGTGTGTGTGTGTGTGTGTGTGTGGTGGGTATGTGTGTGTGGGTGTGTGTGTGTGTGGTGTGTGTGTGTGTGTGTGTGTGTGTGTGTGTGTGTGTGTGTGTGTGTGTGTGTGTGTGTGTGTGTGTGGCCTTAAGGCGCTGAGGTGTGCGCGCTGAGGTGTGTCAGTGAGCGAGCCTAACCCCTCTGTGATGGCCGGGAAATGGTAATAAAATACAGGGGCGCCCCGCTCGGAGGAAGCGTGCACTTTTTCCGCAGTTTCCGACCGTCCCGCTCGGCGCGGCACTGCTGCTGCGTGCCCCGTTGCTCCGGCCGTTTTCGGGTCCCCGCGTGAAAGGGGAGAGGATATTCGAGAGTAGGCAGGCAGGCCCACGGGAGTGGACGTGAGTCGTTGCACAGTGGGCCGGAAGACCGGCGGAGGCGGCAAAAATCCCAGACGCGTTTTGAGCTCCAGAGTCGCTAAATGGGACTCGAACCGAACGTGCGACCCCACCAATGGATTGCTCTCAGGACGAGGAATCCATTGGTGGGGTCACACGCTCAGTCCTGT
This sequence comes from Thrips palmi, assembly GCF_012932325.1. NCBI lineage: Eukaryota > Metazoa > Arthropoda > Insecta > Thysanoptera > Thripidae > Thrips > Thrips palmi. The sequence goes on from NW_023144627.1 coordinate 6,630,861, forward strand.
TCACCGACTCTGGAGCTCAAAACGCGTCGAGAGTTTTGGCCGCGTCCGCCGGTCTTCTGGCCCACTGTGCGTTGACGAGTGGACTAAATGAATCGGCCTGCTGCTCGCCTTCTTGTTGGCCTCGTGAATTATCACTGTTTTCCGGCCCGACCCGTTTGGCGGTGCCACGGCACTGCCATTCATTGACGAAGCTCTGGGCGTCCGTGCTGGGAGGTTGATGTTTCCGTTCCGAGGCCTCGGACTGGTATCGGCTGAGCTGACTGTTGCCTTAGACGGGCTGGGGTGGAGCGGGGGAAGGGGAGGGGTGGGGGAGAAGGGGAGGGGAGGGGGAGGGGAAGGGAGGGGGGACGTCGCGGGCCATAACCTGCTGCCAGGCTGTGGACGTAAAGGATTGAGGAATGGTATCTTCGCACGCCTCTCCAAGGTGATCGAACGTGCGTGAGCGTTTAGAGGAGGACCGGGGGGGGGGGGCAGAAGGATATCGGAGCCGAGCGGACAGGCCGCCCAGCACGCTCCCTTGGCCGTTCTGATCTCTCTGACTGCTTAAAAGTTGAATGTGACGTGTGTGCGGTGTGTGTGCTTTGTGAGTTCCCGGTCCAAAGCGCCCCGTCCGCCTGTCTGTTTTTCTGTCTGTCTGTCTGTCTGTCTGTCTGTCTGTCTGTCTGTCTGTCTGTCTGTCCGTCTGTCTGTCTGTCTGTCTGTCGGCTCGTCTGTCTGAGGCAAATTTTTCCCCGATAAGTGTAGCCTAACAGTGCGTTGCATTGCAAAGCTGATGTACTAAAAACTTCAGACTCATTTAGTGTGAGCGGTCTCGAGTCCAGGTCACGTGGCCACACCAACGTACCGATTTTCCCGCCTCACCGTTTTATATCGCGCGGCTGGCGGGGACTGGACAGAAAAGCTTTCCGAGAGGAGAGACGGAGAAAAGAGCGCAGAGCGAAAGGGAGAAAAACGAACGAAACCACACTGGCGGAAAGGGAGAAGAGGCATGGATGGGGAGATATTTAAAAGAAAGGAAGAAGGAAAATGGTGGGAAGGAACGTGGAAGGAAAAGGGAACAAGAAAGAAGGAAAATGATAGAAAGCGGCAGGCGGTACCACATCTGGCCCGAACACAGAGGGCTTGTTGCAGGTGGCGTGGCTGGCTGGCCTTGTGGCTAGTGCAGTGCAGGCCCCGGCACAGTGGGCCAGAAGACCGGTGGAGGTGGCCAAAATCCCGGACGCGTCTTGACCTCCAGAGTAGCAAAGTGGCACCCGAACAGAACGTGTGACCCCACCAATGGATTGCTCTCCGAACGAGGAATCCATTGGTGGGGTCACACGCTCGGTCCGAGTCCCATTTAGCGACTCTGCAGCTCAAAACGCGTCGAGAGTTTTGTCCGCCTCCACCGGTCTTCTGGCCCACTGTGCGCGGCCGCCCTGGCCGCCCTGGGCCCCGGCTGGGGATTGCTAGTCGAGGCTCGTATATCGCTGATTTGGCCGACAACACCTGAGTGCCAAAGTCTGCTTTATGTGGAAGCCCTCCTCCGTGGCTGGCCACGCCACAGTGGGCCAGAAGACCGGCGCCGGCGGGCAAAACTCCTGATGCATTTTGAGCTCCAGAGTCGCCAAATGGGACTCGAACCGAACGTGTGACCCCACCAATGGATTCCTCGTTCGGAGAGCAATCCGTTGGTGGGGTCACACGTTCGGTTCGAGTCCCATTTAGCGACTCTGGAGCTCCAAACGCGTCCGGGATTTCCACCGCCTGCACCGGTCTTCTCGCCCACTGTGGGACGCTATAGGTCGCCGTGAGGAATCACCGGCCGAAGGCCGAAGAGAGAAGGCGGTGCGGCTCAAAGGCGCGTCCTGGCGGACGGGGCGGTGCCACAGTCGCGTCCTCGGCCTGCTTCGGCTGCTCGCCATCGCCGCGGTCCGCGAGATCAAAGGATTGGATTCAAATTCGGGCCATTGGCGCAAATCGACGCGGCCAGCGACAACAACAACAACAACAAAAACAAGCTGCCGCGGACGGCGCGGTGGACGGTGTCCACAAAAAGGCGGTAAAAAAGGCACTCTGGCGCCGAAATGCCGAAAAGAGGGAATGTCTACTCATTTCCGGTTATCCGAGCGCCGCGCGATACTTGATGGCAGATTGCCTGTCGAATCTCCGCCTGCAAATCGACTTGCATTGACGGCCTTGCCTTTCGGGGGGAGGCCTGCCGGGGTCGCGGCACGTTCCGCGCGCGGAAATACGGAATCAGGAATACGGATTTGGCGCCGCCCTCGCGGTCAGACTGAGGGGCCGTACACAAGGAACGTGACCTCGCAGTGGGCCAGAAGACCAGTGGAGGCGGCCCAGATCCCGGACGCGTTTTGAGCTCCAGACCAGCTTAATGGGACTCGAACCGAACGTGTGACCCCACCAATGGATTGCTCTCCGAACGACGAATCCATTGGTGGGGTCAAACGTTCGGTTCGAGTCCCATTTAGCGACTCTGGCGCTCAAAACGCGTCCAGAGTTTTTGTGACTTTATACGATGACTGTATGTGAATTACGAACGACCTTCGTAAATTTACGAATGTTCGGCAACATTTTTCTCAAGAGAGACCTTCGAAGATTCCAAAAATTTTCATCCGCAGAATAGTTTTTTTTTTAAATTTAATTTTTAGAGTGATTTTTGGCTGCGTACTGAGGCTGCAGCAGCAGCGCCACCGCCCGCTCGAAACCTCGAGGGTGGCACCGAAAGGAAAGGGCTAAGGGTGCGGGGCGGCGGGAAGACTGATGAGTTTGGAGAGGGCCGTGGAAAGGGACCGTGCGATGAAACCATTTCCTTCAGGACTTTGTCTCGATGCCGGTCATGCGAATATAGATGTACTGTCGCTCGTCACTATTCAAGGACACGTGCCGTGTGCTGTCTGCCTGTCTTCCGTCCGTCATGTCCCTGTCACGTGTTCGTCCGGCTGTCAATGATTCGCTGGCACTCTTTCCTGTTTCCCTTGTCTGTCATTTCCATTCCCCTTTCTCCCTGTATCTCGGCGGCACTCAGTCCGATGGGCCGGCGGCCTGCGCTGCCGCGCTGCCGGGGTTCCTGGCCCCCCCGAGGGACGCCCTGCAGGTGCTTCGTCTTCCAGACGGAGATGGACCAAGTTAGACCAGAGAGTACTGGCTTCAGCGCGGCGACTTTCAGTCGGAACGGGGACGAGTTTGGTTACGTTTCACTCGTCAGATCAAATTTAAAAAAAAAAAAGAAGCAAGGAAATCTGGTTTCACTGAAATCCAAAGGGTGAGATATCTGACCTATTTTTAGCGGTACAAAAAGTATGACCGAAAAAAAGGCCATATGCACACAAATGTATGACCGCGAAAGCGTCATACTTCAATGTATGACCGAGAATAGGTCTGACCTCTATCAGTGATACTAAAAAGTAAGACACTTGTTTGGTTTAACATTTCAGTATCACCCCTTAAAGAGTCAAAAGTCTCTTTCTATTTTCAGTGTCCATATTTGCCAGTGAAATACCATTGGCAGTTTCCTGAAATTTCATCCCGCGCTTCGTCATTAAATTGATCGCAGTCGTGGAATTTGGAAAGCAAGGACATTTGTGGCGGTCCTAGTGCGGGCTGGCCTGTTACTTTTGAAACGAAAACGAAAAGCTGCCGTCAAAGCCAAAACAATGACAGTCCTATCTAAACACACCGACCCTGGGACGCGGCCCAGAGCCCAGCCGAGTACTCGGGTCAGGGGGAAGTGCATTTCGTCGCGCACTGTCGAAAATAACGGTGAAATAACGTGACGTAACGGTGATATAACGCGAAATAACCTTGGAATAACAGTGAAATGACGTGAATTTGAAATAACGGTGTACAGATTTTGACGAAGTTGTCTGCCCCTCGCGTCGAATCAATGTCGAATCGCTCCGTGCATACAGCGAGGCGGCGCCGTGGTACATCGCGCGGCCCTACTCGGAATCGAAGATCGAAGAGCGAAGCGTGGATGCGTGGCCGAGCTGCCTCGCACAGTGGGCCAGAAGACCGGTGGGGGCGGACAAAACTCGAGACGCGTTTTGAGCTCCAGAGTCGCTAAATGGGACTCGAACCGAGCGTGTGACCCCATCGATGGAGTGCTCTCCGAACGAGGAATCCATTGGTGGGGCCGCACGTTAGGTTCAAGGCCTGTTCAGCGACTCTGGAGCTCAAAACGCGTCCAGAGTTGTGTCCGCCTCCACCGGTCTTCTGGCCCACTGTGCCTCGCCCTGGCGCTGCCTTGGCACTGCCGACCTGGAATGCATGCGATATTCATAAATTCGGCCGAGCGCGCGTGTGCCGCCACTGTACTACGTGCTCCCGGGAGTCCATCGCTTTTTAAACATCGGCGACGATTGAAAGGAAAGGAAAAGTGGGTTGCGAATGTGAAAACGAAAAAAAAAGAAGAAAAGAAATAAAAAGAGAAAGTAATTGAAGCGCAATGCGTGGAACGACGGGTTAAAATGGCCGCGTGAATATAAAAAAAATGCGATAAAAGTCAGCAGCGGTTTCACGACTGGAGCGATGAACACTGTGAAGAAAACAAAAGAAAGTTCAACGCGTGAAAATGAAGTCGATTCTTTTCTTCATTATTGTTGACACGGCGAAATACTTTCCAGAGTGAATAAGGGAAAGTGGGGTGATTCCGGACACGGGGTAATTCCGGACACTTCGATTTTCACTGGGTTTGAGTGAAGATAACTCAAAAGCCCGCCTAACAGAGGAAGATAATCAGTTTAAAAGGAGAATTCCAAATCGCCAAAGTAGGAGGTCAAACCGTTTGCCTGTGGTCGCTTCACGAAATTTGAGTACCATCAAAAATAGGCAAAAGCTGCATCTTTCCCTCGTATTTCCATGTAAGGGAGGGTGGGGCACCATGACCACTTTTTTTTTGTGCCTCCCTCTACTCCACCGTGTGGTTCGAACAGTTAAGTTTCTAGCATGAGGGGATTCTTTGGACCTCCAAGGACCTCTTCCACCCATTGGAACTTGTCTGCAATGCACGGCAGGCTCACAGAACACTTTGGAAAATAAAACGCAAAGTGGTCATGGTGCCCCACCTTTGGGGCACCATGACCACCCCGTGGGGCACCATGACCATAGTAATTTTTTGGCCCAAAAAAGTGTACTCTCTACCAGTATTCTCATTGAAATTGTTTATATCGCTGTCATTACCATCAGGCCAGTCAACTAAACTAAAAAACACTGTAAAAACCTTCGAAGTATCAAACGTTCTAAGATGCCTTGAAATGGACGGTTTAAAACAGTTAACGCTCTAAGGCTTTCAAATTTCACATCCAAAGCTATGACATGTGTTGACATTTTATGTTTGTCTTGCTAAGACGAGTCCAAATTCGTATGCAGATTTCAATTTGGTAAATTTTAAGAAAATTATCGCGGTTACTACACTGCAAACAAGTGAATTAAATGCTGTTTCTCATAATGCCAGAGCCATCTTGGTGCAAAGTAGCCACGGATCGCCTTCGCGGCCAACTTTTGCGGTTTGGAGCTCATTTAGTGCAAGAGAAACCACCATTTCAAGTCTCAGTTTCAGAACCATTCTTAATCATCTTGGTGATTCACAAATTATCACAAATTTGTGATAAAACTATCTATTCTGCAGCAATTATTCAACCTTTATACATTTTCAGAAGCAGAAAGCAAATTTTCGACGAAAATAAATCATTATCAGGCCAAAATATGAGAAAAAACACTCAAATATGTGTGGTCATGGTGCCCCACTAAAAAGTGGTCATGGTGCCCCACAGTGCAGTTTACGACTCTAAGGCTCCCCGAGCAAGCAAACAACTACTTAGAATTAAATGTGACGTTGGATATTTTGCCGAAGAGCCGACATTTTGAGAAAAACCTAAGACATCGAACCTATCTTCTCAAATGTGAGAGTGAGAAAAAATATCTCAGATTTGAAAAACGCCCAATTTAGCCAAAACGCTGTAACAAAAATTTTGGCGAGGTGCTATGGTCGTACCCTTGAAGCTAGAAGGTAGGGCTCTGGCTGAAAATAGTTAGAATTCCATTCTCTCGAAAGTCCGGTCGACCGGTTGCCGTCGGCAAAGTAGTTCCCGAGAGCGAGGGGGGTGGTCATGGTGCCCCAGTGGTCATGGTGCCCCACCCTCCCTTACTTATCGTACCTTACCGTCAAGTTCAGCCCCATGACTAAAATTTTATCATATTATATGGTCATTGGACTTTACTTTGGCGTTTCGGGAGTGCTTGTATGGCTCGCCGTTTTCTTACAGTTGAACATCAAAGGTTTTCACTACCTGTGGGGTAAATCCGGACAATAAGGGTTATTTTCTTCAATTTCCCGCATAATGTTAAGGTAGTGGGTTCAAAATTGTGGACATGCATCCCCACCGTTAAGAAGGATAAAGAAAGAACGAAAAATAGCATTGCAGCTATGTTTAAGAGCTTAACTCAAGATAATGTTGTCAATTTAGGGGTTTTGATAGAAATTATTCCTTATAATATGCTTTGAGTAATAATCAAACACTTCAGTTCGCAGCAAATGTCCTTGAACTCCTTCTAAAAGCATGCCTCACATCAAAACAAGCGAAAGTAAGCTCGAGTAGTGTCAAATTTTAAGGTCGTCCGGCATTGCCCCATAGGTCGTCCGGAATTACCCCAGCCTGGGGCAATTCCGGACACGTGCAGGGTTTTTCTTAGGCGCCTATATCTCCCTAACCGTTGCTGAGATTTGGTTTTCATGTATACCATTTTGAAGGTAAAGGTCCATACTTTACTCTCCTGTCATAACATTAAACCCAAGAAGCATATTCAAGCTCAAAGACCAAAAAGAAAAAAAGCGTCCGGAATTACCCCACTCTCCCTTAGCCAGTCAATATGGGTAAAACCAATGGGAAACAACTTGGGCCAAATTTGTGCACGAAAACTAATTAAAATTCATTGACATTCTTCTCAAAACTCAGAAGTTTTTGCTCAAAATTCGTCGAAATTCAACTGAAATTCATTTGATTTGTATACCGAAATTCACAGTGATTTCCCTTTGGATACATCTACCGCTTTCCCCCGACTCTCGCATCATTTATCTTTGCTGAGACTGAAATCCGAGTGACGAGGTGGGGGTTGTTTGCCCGGGCCGACTGTTGACAGTGTATCGCTCTCCGCGCGAACTTGGCGCGCATTGGGTCAGTGGGCCAATAGTGTGAAGCGGGGGCCCTCGGGGGTAACTTTCTTGAATGGGGCGAGCGAGTGTTCGTCATCCTGGCGGCACTTGGCGTGTGCGTGCGACGGGGATGGATGCGATGGTGGTGAAGGGGGAGAGAGAGAGAGAGAGCAAGGGAGAGAGAGACAGGGAAGGAGTGGGGATTTAAATGGAGGCAGTGCGATTACGGGGCCAAATTGACGCGCGGGCTGGCTGACGTGGTGGTGGGCCGTTGTGCAGGCGTCTTCCATCGCTCAACCTCTCCTCCCCCTCCCCTCTCTCCCTCCCCTCTCCCCTCTCCACTGTGGCAAAAAGCTACAGAAAATTCTGTAAACAGCTTGTGGTAATTCTCCGTAGCCCCCTTATCAATATTCTCCGTAGGCTCTTACAGTATTTTCCGTAGGACCGCACAGTATTCTCCGTAAGACCTTACAGTGATCTCCGTAGGACTATACAGTCTTCCAGGTCCTACGGAGAAGACTGTGCGGACTTACAGAGAATACTGTACGGCCCTACGGAGAATACTGTAAGAGCCTACGGGGAATATTGATAAGAGGGCTACGGAGAATCCTGGCAAAAAATTAACAGAATTTTCCGTACCTTTTTGCCACAGTGTCCCCTCCCCCCTCCCCCTCCCCTCTCCCCCTCCCCCTTCTCCTCCCCTCCCCTCCTTCCCCGATCCCTATTAGTGCGTGCTTTCGGATCGTGCGCGCCACTTCGTGCGCTCTTCATTATCGGCGGAGGCAGACAAGGAAGCAGGCTGAGCGTTTTTCCTCGCTCCGTCTCTCTCGCACTCGCGGGGCGTCCCGTTTCGGTGCGAGAGAGACGGATAGCGACGGAAACACAATTGGCGAGTTTAAAATCGGAGCCCGGAATCTACGGCGCAGCATCCTCCCGGCGGCATTCTGCTGTTGTTGTGCTTGTCGGCGGGGAGGGGAAGAACGTTTTTCGATTCCGTTTTTGCCGCCTTCTCCGCCAGGCGCCCGTATTATTTGACTATCACAATGGTATTACGGTATTACCTGTATGATCGGATTCAGCCCCCTCGCTTAACGCTGTCAGTGATAAGAAGCCTGTGTGTGCGCGTGTGCGTGCGTACGTGTGTGTGGTGTGTGTGTGTGTGTGGTGTGTGTGTGTGTGTGTGTGTGTGTGTCGAAGAGGGGGTGGGGGTATAAACGAGCAAGATGAAGAGCTTTCGCCGCGAAACAGAGCTTAACATGATTAGAACGCCGAAGCGTGCAAGCTCTCGGTCGGGTGTATGAGCCCGCTGATGTGTGCCACGCGCGCGCGCGCGTGCGCGTGTGTGTGTATGGGTGCGTATGTGTGCGTGAGCGTGGGGTAGAATTCGCACGCATGGGTGTGAGTGACTGATAGGACATCGCTGTCAGTGTGCCTACGGCAAACCGCCACGCCGCCTTCTCTCTCTCTCGCCAGTGGAACGATTTCAGCATTTCGGCGCCACGGCGACACTGTTGGAGTAAACTGGAAATTCCCCAAAAAAAGCCCTTCAAAAACCCGCCAAAATTTCTTAAAAAAAAAAAAACATTTTTTTTTGTTGCCATACCGACTATAAATTTATACGGAGTAAAAAAATTTGTGCCTCTAGAGTTTTTCGGCGATTGGAGGCAATTTTCACCCACAAGTTTACCATTAAATTTTCAAGATCTTTTTTGGCAGTGTGTGTGTCTTTGTTTTGGAATTTTCCGACAATAAGAGGTAATAAGACAATTATTCGAGGATGTCCCAGTACTTTTGTTTTTTGACAGTGTGGGAAGGCTGTGGCACCGTCGCTTGCGCCCACCGCCGTCTAAACGGTAATCTGCGAATAGTCAACACGGCGCCACTGTCGTACTCTTTGGCGTGTGCTGCAGTGTGCCGCCGGCAGATGGCGCTGGCACCGGAGGCGCGGCACAAGCCTTGATGAGTTTGAAGGGAGCATCGCTCGGCATCACCGCGCCGCTCCCCTTCTTCTTGGGCCTCGAAAGCCCGCGCACAGTGGGCCAGAAGACCGGTGGAGGCGGCCAAAATCCCAGACGCGTTTTGTGCTCCAGAGTCGCTAAATGGGACTCGAACCGATCGTGTGACCCCACCAATGGATTGCTCTCCGAACGAGGAATCCATTGGTGGGGTCACACGAACGGTTCGAGTCCCATTTAGCGACTCTGGAGGTCAAAAGCTCAGAGAGTCTTGGCCGTGAGCACCTTTGCTGGTTTTACGATCCAGGCTGCCTTCGCCCTTCGGTCAGCTCGGCGGGCTGACAAAGCTTTCGCTGCAGCTGCCGCCGAGGCTTTCCGGGGTGCGTCTGTGTCCGTCTCTCTCTCGCCTTCATGGCTGACGCCGTGAGTGCGAGAGAGACGGAGCGACGCCCACCCCCCCCCCCCCCCTTTTCCCCGGAAACAGCCTGCCGGACAATTTCACTGCAATAATTATTCTCGGCCGGAGGACAGATTTGGCTCGGCAGCGCCAAGGCAGTGGGCTGGCCCAGCCGGGCGGGGCAGAGCGGCCGTTTCGGCAGCTGCCTCTGTCTCTCTCTCTCGCTCGTTCGTCGAAGGGCGAATTAAAACTTTATTGCCCCTATTCTGCTTTCCCTCTCTCCCCCTCTCTCCCTTTTTCTCCCCCCCCTCCCCCCCTCCCCGCTCCCCCCTCTCTCTCTCTCTCCCCCCCTC
>NW_023144627.1:6641218-6686218 GCF_012932325.1 Thrips palmi
AAGGTCACACCCTCCCCTCCCCTCCCCTTGCCCTTCCTCTCCCACTCCTCCACTCCTCCCCTCCTCCCCTCCCTTCCACCCCCTCCCCTCCCTCCCCTCCCCCCTCCCTCCCCCCACCCTCCCCCCTCCCCCCTCCCCTCCCCCCTCCCCTCCTACCCTCCCTCCGTACCCCGCCTCCCTCCTCGCCGTTCTTTGTTGTTGTTGTTTCCCATTTTTTTGCGTGTTTTGAGGCCGGTTTCATAAAATTCACATGAGGCCGGCCGGCGGCGGTTTGCGGCTCGGCCGCCACATGCCGCCCTTCCCATCCCACCCCTCCGTTCCGCCCCTGCAGTCCGGGAGTCGTCGCTCTGTCTCTCTCGCACCCGTACGGGACGCCCCGTGAGTGCGAGAGAGACAGAGCGACGACGCTTCGGACTCAGTCTGCCGAGCCTCGCCGTCCGTATAGTTTGCAGTTTCCGAAATGACTCGGCCGTCCGTCCGTGGCGCGCTCTCTTCCTGCTGATTATACATGTATCACACCCCCATATGACGGCCTACAGTGTGTCGCCGAAAAGGCCCGCGTGGCGCCGGGGTCGGGCGGGGCGGGCGGGGCGGGGCTCGGCGGGTGCGTCTTAAATCACTGGCGACCCCCCGAGGGGACACAAGGGGTGCGGGGCGTTGTAGATGGGAAACAGAGACACTGTGCGGGGGTGCTGGTGCCGGGCCGCAGTGGGCCAGAAGACCGGTGGAGGCGGACAAAACTCTAGACGCGTTTTGAGCTCTAGAGTCGCTGAAAAGGCCTCGAACCGACCGTGTGACCCCACCAATGAGCTGCTCTCCGCACGAGGAATCCATTGGTGGGGTCACGCGTTCAGTTCGAGTCCCATTTAGCGATCTGGAGCTCAAAACGCGTCTAGAATTTTGGCCGCTTCCACCAGTCTTCTGGCCCACTGTGCGGCAGCAGCCTGGGCGCTGCCGGGCTGTGGCTTTTGTCTTCTCGGACGACGGTCATGCGCAAACGGACAGCAGACTGATTCCGAGAGGCGTCGCTCTGTCTCTCTCGCACTCTTGAGGCGTCCCGTACGGGTGCGAGAGGGACAGAGCGACGAACACGACTCTCGGAATCAGTCTGCAGGGTGAGGCGTCGTCGCTAAAGTATCAGCATTATTCGCGTCTTGTTGTGGCCGGCGGGCGGGCAGCGGGCAGGCACACTGTGGCAGGCCAGGGCGCTCACTCACGCAGAGCACTCTGCCTGCGAAACTTGGAATATTTATGGGACTCTATGACCTCCGGGCTGTGCGTGTACGCCGTGTATGCCCCGCGCTAGTGTTTTCGTGGAGCCGCCCCGTCATGGTTTATGGAAATTTGGGCTTGTGGGACTTATTCACCTGGTTTAGCCTCCAACACGAAGACTAGATAGCAGGGCTGGGACAGATACTTTATATTTTTACCTAGGTACAGATACAGATACTGGATCAAAAAAGTACCTAGGTACAGTTACAGGTACTTGATCGAGCTCTGTACCTAGGTACAGTTACAGGTACTTTGGCAAAATACCTAGGTACTTTTCAGGTACTTTCAGATATTTTGATATTTCAACACATCCGCCCAGTAACGCAACCAAAACAAACCTCGCGCGACTTTTTCGTCCCTTTAAACTTTCTTGCGTCAATGACCCTTTCCATGCCAACGTGTGTGCTGTTTACAACCCCGATTCGTCACGCCGCATCGCCGGCGGCTCCAGGGACCATCCTTGAGCTCGCTCCTATAATGGGATGGTTCCGGAAACGCATTTTAGGGACAAACCCTATGATCCCTGCTGAGATGTGTCCATTGTTTCATAGTGCAAGTCCTCTGCGTTCACCTTGGCAGTGCGTGCGGTGACCAGACCTGCCACATGGAGCCCGGAGGAGGCACATAAAAAGGGGAGGGGGCCGAATATCTGTTTCTTCCCCGAAAACAGGCAGTCCTCTTTCTTCATCCCCGCACTGTTCTGAGCGCATCTCATTACCCGTCTTTCCCTACATTCGCGCCCAAAAGTACCTGTAAAAGTACCTGCAGTTCTAGGTAAAGTTACTGCCCAAAATGTACCTAGGTACAGGTACAGTTACAATTGTGACTTGAGTACCTAGGTACAGTTATAGGTACCAAAAAAGTACCTAGGTACAGTACCTAGGTACTTTTTACCTAGGTATTTCCCAGCCCTGCTAGATAGTTTGTCTTTGTGGAAACGTGAAAAAAAAAAAAACAAGAGGGTACTAAATTCTCCTGAAATGTTAATTTTTTTTTAGTCGGTCACTGCAGAAAATTTGGGATCACGAAACTAATTTTCTGCACCAATCAGCTCATTTTGAACACAATTTCAATTTCTGGTGAATTAACGTGCTCTCGGCGCAGAAACTGGACTCTGTTGCGCACAGCCCATCTCCGGCTGCAGAGTGCATTACAGTGATGCAGCCTGGCAGTGCTCTGCCGCGCCCGGAGGATTTCCTGCGACTTTTTATGGTGGTGTTGCCGCACACGCTACGTCGCGAAGCGGGCTGACATTTTTCTCGCAGTGACCACGGCGTGAGCCTTTTGTGTCTGAGACGGAGAGAGATGGAGAGACAGAGAGCGGCGAAACACAGTGGGCCAGAAGACCGGTGGAGGCGGTCAAAATCCCGGACGAGTTTTAAGCTTTAGAGTCGCTGAATGGGACTCGAACCGAACGTGTGACCCCACCAATGGATTGCTCTCCGAACGAGGAATCCATTGGTAGGGTCACTCGTTCGGTTCGAGATCCATTTTGGGACTTAAGAGCTCAAAACGCGTCTAGAGTTTTGGCCGCCTGCAATGGTCTTCAGGCCCACTGTGCGAAAGGTGGAGGACAGAGGAAGAGGGACGAACGAACGGACAGGAGGAATTGTAGGCAGAGATCACGCGAGTTGAGAGATGGAGATACTGGAGGGTCTGAAGAGGTTAGGTTCTGCTGAGACTTGCTACTTAGTGAGAGTGTTCCCTCTCCGAGTCAACGCCCCGCCACCCCGCCCCGCCACCCCGCCGCCACACCCCGCCCCGCCCCGCCCCGCCCCGCCCCGCCCCGCCCCGCCGCCACGCCTCCCGATACCGCGGCGCCTTGCCAAGTCGCGGCGCCCAACTCGCGGCCCAAACTCAACTTTCCACTAACCACGACGCGGCGTCGCGGAGGCGTCGCGGGGCGCGGCGGGGCGTGGCGTGGTGGGGCGGGGCGTGGCGGCGGGGTGCGGCGTCGCCCAGAGGCGTCGGGCCGTGGTGGCCGAGGGAGGGGCCGCGGGGCCCTGGTGGAAGGACGCTAGCACACTACAAGGACGTGGCTGACGCGAAAGACCGATGGGCGCTGCCCTCGGCCGTGCCTGCACTGCTAGCGCGCTAGCGCCCCCGGCCGCCAGCAGATTGGGGGCTTATTGTTTAGCAGCTCTCTGGACTCCGGCAAACCCGGACCTGCTGATGCGACTTACAGTGGGCCAGAAGACCGGTGGAGGCGGCCAGAACTCCAGACGCGTTTTGAGCTCCAGAGTCGCTAAATGGGACTCGAACCGAACGTGTGACCCCACCAATGGGTTGCTCTCCGGACGAGGAATCCATTGGTGGGGCCACTCGCTCGGTTCGAGTCCCACTTAGCGACTCTGGAGCTCAAAACGCGTCTAGAGTTTTGTCCGCCTGGTCTTGTTGCTCTTCCCTGACCGAACAGTCTGTACCAATTGAAGCGCGCGCTACCCCCTTGTGCGGCCCCCTCGCTGCCCGGGAAGTGTGTCGGGTGCTGTCGGTGGTCACGGTGCCGCTCTGGAGGGGGAGGAAGGGGGGAGGGAGGGGAGGGGGGAGGGAGGGGGGTAGGGAGGAGAAGCGTTTGAGACCGGAGCGACGGAGCGACCGGCCTCATGGTCCATGTTCGGTCGGCCGCGGTCTTTGTATGATGTCTGTCCGGCCCGCCAAGCCTGCTGGCTTTTATGTATGTGGGTCAGGGTGCTCCTACACTGTGTGTGTGTGTGTGTGTGTGTGTGTGTGTGTGTGTGTGTGTGTGTGTGTGTGTGTGTGTGTGTGTAAGCATGTGACGAACAACCCTTGGCACTCTCTTTAACCCTGCCCGCGGGGGGTGGAGGGACACGCAGAAGATGATACGTACGCGGCAAGGAAAGGCCCCGACGCCCTTTGCACGTCACTTCGACCGCGCCAGTGTAGTGGCTTGCCGCGGAGGAAACATTTTATGACGCGGCGGCCGCAGCTTTTCCGTACAAAAGTGGCCGAGAGAGAGAGAGGCAGAGAGAGAGAGAGAGAGAGAGAGAGAGAGAGAGAGAGAGAGAGAGAGAGAGAGAGAGAGAGAGAGAGAGACCTAGTATGCTAAGTGGGGTTGAGGTTAAGAAGGTGACGGCGCAAAGTGCGGCGCAGGCGTCGCTGTTTCCTCTCTCTCTCTCTCTCTCTCAGTCATCCCCCTCCCTTCCAGGAAAGCAATCTCACTGCTAAGTAGTTTGGCTGTGGTCGAACATTGAAGCTCATATGGGCAGGGGTACTTACTTCCCCGTGGTCAACTCGATGGGGGAAAAGTGTCAACTTTGATTGAACCTGCCCATAGTTTTCGCTGACGGCCAGGAGGGGTTGTGTGACGGTGGAAGGCAGCCCCACGCCTGTCAAAAAGTGGTGCCCATTGCAAGTTCATGCCATGTTTCTATTTTACTTTTATACTCTTTCTTTTTTCTGAGCGCCGCCCCCAAAGTTGCCTGAAACTCGGCGGCGGCCTCATTTGATCGAAGGGATCGTTCTCCCCGAAATGCGTAGCAGGAATGCGGAGCCGTGGCGCAGGCAGGCAAGTCTCGGTCTTGAAGGGTGCACTGGGAAAATAAAGTCTAAGCGGTTCGCGCTCGATTGGCCGTAAAAAAAAAAGAAAACCGCCCCAGATTTTTGCGAATTTTTCTGACGTTTCAATAACGATTTTACTTATTGTTTTGAATCCACACGGCAGAAGCAGCTCGAGGAATTCCGTGGCAGCTTGTCGAAAGTTGACTCCTTCTCCAGGGTAGGCCTGGAGATACAACACGGTAAAAACGGTTCCTGGTTTTTGGTAAAGACATTTGTGACAGGGGAAACCAAGAACCGTTTTTACCGTGCAGGCACTGCTTGCCTTGCAGTTTAGGCCTGGGCGATTATTGGTTGTAATCGTAATCGGCCGATGAATAAAATAATCGCGATTGGTGTCGATTAGCAGTTCGGTAATCGGTAATCGAAAACGTACACGATTAATCGAAAATCAACGATTAATCGGGGGAAACCGATTATTTGGAAATTGACAAACAAAGGTTAATACTCGTACTATTTTGAAAATAGCATGTAATAAGAGGATAGGAAAACCATTGGCGCAACCTCGAGTGTCTGAGACAGCTTTTTCGTGCGTTAACTGAAAACTTTGCAAGACTTTTCCGCTCAGAATTTGAACAGGTGATGCATAGAATATCCGATAATGAGACGATTAATCGATAATCGATCATCGTTAAATAATCGGTCAATCCTTCGATTACCGAACCACTAATCGGGGGTTTGAAATAATCGGACGATTAACAAAATAATCGCGATTATTTTCGATTATTCGATTAATCGCCCAGGCCTATTGCAGTTACGAGCAACAACCGAGTGATCATCTGATCTGACAGAGCAACGTATCTTCATTGGGAATCCCACCCGCTGTTATGTACGAATGCCACGCAACTCATCCCGGACGGTTACCGTGAGTCTTCACTGTAGCAAAAGCAAAAGCAAAGACTTGGTGAAATTTTCCGAGTTTTCACAAGAAATGCATTTTTTTACGGTGTGCTTTTTGCAGGCAACGTAGTCGTTTTCCGCGGCGTGGGCGTTGCCTTGGGGTTGCCGCCCTCCTTCGGCCAAGAACCCGTGTAATCGGTGTGTGTATCGGCTATCGGAATCGGATGGTTTTGGTGACGCGGTCGAAGGCGGCGTGGCGTGGCGCGGCGAGGCGGGGCTGGGAAGTCGATGGCCCAGGCCAACAAGTGCATAATGACGCTGGTGCGGTCGGCACTGGCGGCGGCCTTCCAGTGTGGTGACCGGCCCACCGCACTCGGCCTGATTTCCATGCCGGAGACAGGCCGGGCCGTCCGCAGGGCCGAGGAGGCCTTCCACCCCCAACCCACAGTGGGCCAGAAGACCGGTGGAGGCGGCCAGAATCCCGGACGCGTGCAGAGCTCCAGAGTCGCTAAATGGGACTCGAACCGAACGTGTGACCCCACCAATGGATTGCTCTCCGAACGAGGAATCCATTGGTGGGGTCACACGCTATGTTCGAGTCCTGTTTAGAGACTCTAGAGCTCAAAACGCGTCTAGAGTTGGTCTAGAGCTGGCGCCGGCCTTCTGGTCCACTGTGCCGCCGCCTTTATCTCGCACACTATCAGGGACATCCTGGGCGAGTGCGATACAGTCAGCTTTGGCTATCGCGACAGGACGGAAGCCAGATAAACGCGGCTGTCGTGCACATCCGCAAGCAAGCGACTCCTGTCACGGCCCACCCGGAGAAATGGTTGATTGGAGATACCGTGGGGCCTCGGTGAGCCTGTGTGTGTGTGTGTGTGTGTGTGTGTGTGTGTCTTGGGCCGCCGGTCGCAGGAACGGTGAAATTTGCGGATGACCATGATTGTGTCTGCCGGCAGCTTTGAGCCGGTATTCATAGCCCGCAGTCAGTGCTGACAGAAACCTTAAATTGTAATCGTCCCTCTGTGTGGCTGGGATGTTTGAAATATGGTTAGGCCTACTATATGCCTTTCCCCCCGTTCCTGACACGCCTCTCTCTACTCTGCATGCTTCCCATTTTCGTCAGTGCGCGCGCGCGCGCGCCCACACACACACACACACACACACACACAACACACACACACACACACACACACACACACACACACACCATCGCCACCCTTCCACTTCAACTTGACTTGGGAGTGTCGTCAGATGGATGCGAACTGGGGAACTTGAAAGTTGGCCCGGCGGACAGGCGGACTGCAGTGGCACACGTTATTAGCACCGCAAACACGAGCGGTCTGTCTCCCTCGCACGCTTGGGACGTCCCGTGTGGGTGCGAGAGAGACAGAGCGACCGAAACGAGCCTCGGAATCACAGCGTCCTCTGGCCGCCGCCCGAAAACCGCCCCCCCCGTCTACCTGGCGGGCAGAGCCGGCTGAGTCCAGGGCCGAACGAGTGGGCTCCGGCCTGATGCATGCAGACTGCGCTGCACACACACTGGCAGACAGACGGGCGGGCGGACGGACAGACGGGCAGACAGGCCGGTATAAATCCCTAGAGAAGTGACCACCAGACCACCTGTGTGCCTCTGCAGCCCCTTTGTGAGGGGCCTCCGCAAACAGGGGCCATCTGAATACGTCGCCCTACATTGGGCGGTTCCATCAGCGGTCTATCTTTGTGGCAGGAAAGAAGTCTGACAGCGTGTCTGAGTGACCAAAGAAAGGCCAGCCTCTCTAAGCTCCAAATATATGTGTCGATGTAGTGCAAGTTTTTAGTGGATCGTTTCGTTGAAATAATCCTTCCTGACAAATTAACACTTGTTAACTCCTTGACGATCGCTGGCCCGCGCCTGGAGGCGGTTTCTCGACAAAGTCCCGACTTCCTGCCTCACAGTGTAGGAAGGGTCCCACCTACCCCGGGCAGATAACTTGTCCGCTTACTGGTCCCCTGCAAATCCGGCCCGGAGGCAAAAGGCAAAGTCAACGATACGGGATGAGCGGTTCTCTCTCTCTCTCTCTCTCTCTCTCTCTCTCTCTCTCTCTCTCTCTCTCTCTCTCTCTCTCTCTCTCTCTCTCTCTTCGGAATGAGGCTGCTGCACCCGTTGCGCTAGAGACGATCTGCCAATCACGCGGCCCCCACCCCTTTCCCACACGCCCCCTACTTTTACCCCATTTCGCGTTCTGCTCCATATTCACCGTGCCCCGGGCATGCCCTCCCACATCGCCCGTCATGATCGCTTTGCTCTTCTTCCTCTTCTTCTTCTTCTTCTTCTTCTTCTTCTTCTTCTTCTTCTTCTTCTTCTTCTTCTTCTCCCGCCGTTTCCGGTTCATCCCTGTTGACACTATGGCGGAGCTATATGTCCTCCTTGTTGTCGCATCAATTATACGAAGGGCGCTAAGTGGGCCTCCATGTATTAGGTAGCTTGTGTGTGTGTGTGTGTGTGTGTGTGTGCGTGCGTGTGTGTGTGTGGGTGCGCGTTGGCGTGTTTGTGTGTGTGTTTTGCAAGAGAGACGGAAAGAGCGCGCCTGTCGTTGCGACCCCTCGCGACCCGGCGGCGTCTGTGTGTGCGGGAGACTTATCAACACTTGCTGTGGAAATTTGAATACGCCGTGCGTTGTTTGCCCGCGTCGGTGCGACGAGAAGCCGGGGAAGCGAGACGAACACACTGCCGGTGCACTGCTTCGTGCGCCTTTCGCGATTTTCACGCTTTTCGTGATTTTCCCGCCTTTCTTGATTTTCCCGATTTTCGCGACATTTCTGCTGTTCCCGCTTTAACACGCTTTCCGCGCTTTACACGCTTTTCGTGATTTTCCTCTTTTTCAAGCACACTGTTAAAAAAATCCATCTTAATTTTAAGAAACTTTTTTATGAAGCAGTTTACAAAGACTTTTTGCTAGTAAAAGTAATAAACTTTTTCTTCTTAAAAGTAAGAATCAAATTTGAAAAGTAATAATCTGTTTCTTAAAAGTTGTTTTTGCATTTAAGAAGAATTTAATATAGAGCAGGTAAAAATTGAACGCCTTATGTACGTAATGAGTTATTCATTGTATGGTAGTAGTCGATTTCACTGCCGAAATCGCTTGGAAGCGTGGTTCAAACTCGGTCTCGAACCCGGAATTCCGGATTACCGCACCGCGACGCTACCAACTGCGCCACGAGTGAGCTCTGCGAGGCGGGCTCTAGGATGTGGATGACTCCAAGCCTCTCGGCGGAGACTCCGCTAGGCAGTGGAAGCGCTCATCCCAGGGCCTCCAAACACGACTTCACATGACCAAGATCATCCAAATTTGTTCTTTACGTACACTGGTAGTGAAGCGTCCAATGATCACAATTTTAACTGGCAGGATGAGAATCAAATATGAAAAGTCATGGTAATTTTGAATTTTAAGAAACAAATTATTGCATTTGGTAAACAGTCTCAAATTTAATGAACCTGTTTTTTAATTTTAATAAAGTTTCTGAAACTTACCAATATTTTCATTACTTGTCAGAAATGTTTTGGTAAATGTACGAAATTTTCTTAAACTTCACAAACCTTTATGAGTTTTCATATCCTTTCAAAAGGTTATTAAAATTAAGATGTCATTATGTATTAAATTTAAGAATTTTTTTAACAGTGCATTTCGCGATTTTCCTGCTTTTCGCACTTTTGGCGCTTTCGGCGCGATGGTGCCGCGAGGGCCGATTCGATTCCGCCTGATTGATTATCGTGATGCATTATGCAGGCAGCGATTGGGTGGTCGCGTCGACGCATCGTCCGGGAAAGAGAGACTTCTTCGCACCATTTCCCTGTCGGAGTGAGTTCTGTGGCGACGACGACGGCAGTGCCAGTACACTCCCAATTTCCCTCTGAGAAATGTCCTGCGGTCGCAATTCCAAGCTGATTCTCAGCACTCTACATAGCACAATGGGCCAGAAGACCGGCGCAGGTGGCCAAAACTCTACACGCGTTTTGAGCTCCAGAGTCGCTAAACAGGGCTCGAACCGGTCGTGTGACCCCACCAATGGATTCCTCGTTCCAAGAGCAATCTATTGGTGGGGTCACACGTTCGGTTCGAGTCCCATCCAGCGACTCTGGAGCTCAAAACGCGTCCGGGATTTTGACCGTCTCCACTGGCCCTCGTGGATCCTTCTGCCCTGCCGGCCAGCTGCTCGATGGCTGAGACCAGCGGCCCCCGATCACAGTGTGGCGCGGCTGGGCGGCTCGGCCACGAACTGGCACTGGTCGGAGGGAAGCGGGAACGGCCTCATTGTGTGTGGCAGTCATGAGGCTTGGTGCGGTCGGTACTGTAGCGACGGTAGTGACTGTAGCGACGCACTGGCCGTGTCCCCCGGAAACTTTGCCGTACGTGCCTCATAGGCTTAGTGCCTGTTTTCCCGCCGTGTGTGTGTGTGTGTGTGTGTGTGTGTGTGTGTGTCTGTGTGTGTGTGTGTCTGTGTGTGTGTGAGAGAGAGAGAGAGAGAGAGAGAGAGGGAGAGAGAGAGAGAGAGAGAGAGAGAGAGAGAGAGAGAGAGAGAGAGAGAGCGTGTGACACGCCGGCAGGGCAGGAACGAGTCTGAGGACCGTAAGAGGAGCGACGTGTCTGGCCAACTCTATATACGCGACTGCTTTCGGCTTCAATGTCCACATTTTCGGCGATTGTGTGTGTGTGTGTGTGTGTGTGTGTGTGTGTGTGTTGTGTGTGAGTGTGTGAGAGTGTTTGTGTTAGTGCGTGTGTGATGCCCCGCGTCTGCAACTCGACGAGCAGTGGGCAGTGTACCGCCTGTGTCTTCATTTCGGTCCCCACCAAACCTCGTTGAATTAATGCGACCTGGGTTCTGGGTTGGTGGGGGGTGGAGGTTGGCAGGCCAGGCCACAGTCGGATTGCCGCCGGCAAAACCATCTCTGTTTAATTGCCCAGGGCAAGGGCTGGCAAGGGCGTGGCCAGTTTTTCCGTCGGTACACTAGTTTGCCTTCAGGTCGTATACCACTTTAGGGCGCCGGCAGCTGTTGCAGTCCCTGGCGTCCTTGACCGGGACGGCAGATTCGCGCGAGGCTTCGCAAGGCTTCGCAAGGCCAGTGCGGCAAGGGCATGGCGGTGGTCCCAGCGTCGGGATTCATCATCCCCGACTTATCAATTTTCTCCTGAGAAAGGCTTTGCAGTTACGGTTACAAATTACTCGCATAACTACTGGCAAACTGAGCATAAGAAAAGTCGCTGACGTGCTTACAGTGTATCTTATGCTGCGCAGTCCCATTCCTGTACAAAGCCTTTGTTCGTATTTTGAAGGAAGGCTTTCGTAGGAACTTGCGGGTGAAATCAACAGCAATCGACCATTCTATTGAAAGTAAAAACGTTGAGACAATGCCGCTGATTGTGATGCGGACTGTCATTTCTAGATTGAATAGCAGCAGGTAGGTCCGTGGACTGAATTTTCGCCAAAGTGGGAGACGGGTCTTGGGGCTGGTCCATGCCGCCGCTTGTTTTGTGTTGGAAATGAACATGGCCGTGATTGAGTTGGAGGGCGACCGACAAAGGCAGATCCACCGCTATCGTTTTGGTGTAGTGGCTGGCCAACAGGCACTTCCGCCGACTCTCGCTCTTTTCCGTCTCTCGCTCTGCCTGTCTGCCTCTCTCTGTCTTTCTCTCTGTCTCTTTTTGTCTGTCTGTCTGTCTGTCTGTCTGTCTGTCTGTCTGTCTGTCTGTCTATGTGTCTGTCTGTCTGTCTGTCTGTCTGTCTGTCTGTCTCTCTCTCTCTCTCTCTCTCTCTCTCTCTCTCTCTCTCTCTCTCTCTCTTCCTCGCTTCTTCGTGTTGACTGCTCCTCTCCCACTGGCTGTACTCCCGCGCCACCAGTGAGCGTGTTGTCAAACTGTCCCCTGGGGCCTTACAAACCCGCGGCCAACCGGGCGCCACGCGCACTCTGTGTGTGTGTGTGTGTGTGTGTGTGACAAAGAGAGAGAGGGAGAGAGCGGGCTTCACACCAAATGGTTTCCCCCTTCACTCGCGGCGGATTCCCCGGGGCTGTTCCCCACATCGCACTCGCATTACCTGCTTTCGTTACCCGCTCACGGTGCCAGAGTTACGGGGCGATACTGATGCATATGCACACCCCGAGTGTGTGTGTGTGTGTGTGTGTGTGTGTATGTATGTGTGTGTGTGTGTGTGTGTGTGTGCCTGTATTGTTTTTCTGTCCGGCCGTCCATGTGTCTGTCGCAATATATGCCACACTGAGAATGAAAGAGTCATGATCATGACTAAAATTTTGGGTGAGGAATTCTTTATTACCCAAATTTGGGCGAGGAAATTTTCCTCGCCCAAATTTGGGTGAGGAAAGTTTCCTCACCCAAATTTGGGTCATAATACTATGGTGCTATAAAGGGAGCTGATACACCCTTCCTCACCCAAAATTGGGCGAGGAAGCTTTCCTCGCCCAAATTGGGCGAGGAAACATTCCTCGCCCAAATTTGGGTGAGAAAGTAAACCTCGCCCAAAAATTTGGGGATTGATCATGACTTTTTCATTCTCAGTGCAGTCTGTCGTCTGACTAGAGTAGTCTCCGTTTGTCTGTCTGTCTGTCTGTCTGTCTGTCTGTCTGTCTCTGCTCTCTTTTCAGAATAATAAAAATAAATGTGAGGAAGATGGAAAAAGTGAAAACAAAATGAAGAACATACTTGTAAAAAAGAGGTGGAAGGAAAACTTAAATAGTGTCAAAAATAATATGACGGAAAGTCCAAGTGAAAATTATTTAGAACTTAGAGAGGCATTTTCGTCTGCTACCATAAGGGGTTTAAAAATGAAGGAGGAAAAGTAAATGGACATGTAAGAAAACCTTGGATAACTGATGAGATTGTTCGCTTAATGCATGAGAGAGATAAAGCCTTCAAAAGATGGAAAGTGTCCTCGAAAGAAAGCTACTTAAAAAGACTGGAGCTGAGACAAGTTTATCAGGGTCTCAGAAATAAAATAATTTACTCTATTAAAAGAAGCAAGGAAAGATATATGGAGGAGCAATTTGAAAAATGAAAAAAATGATTTTAAGGCTACTTGGAAACTGGTAAACTCTGTATTAAATAAAAAGTGAGTAAAAATATTGACAACATAATTAAAAAAAATTTTGCGGGTATCTTAGAAATAGAAACGGTTGCCAATAATTTTGTCAATACTTTCAAAGATCGGGTTTGAGTGTATTATGCATGAATGTCCGACACTCTTGCTGAAGAATGCAACTGACAGAATAACCAACTCTTTTTTTTACCAGAAGAAACCAATAGAGGATGTGATAAAAATTATTCTGACTTTAAAAGAAAAATCTCCTGGTGATGATGGAATTAAGGTATCACCCTAAGTGACTATCGAACTAGTTGCTCCATATTACAAAACATAATCAATAACTCAATAAAAAAAGGAATTTTCTGCGATGAAATCAAAATTGCCACAATCAGGCCTATTTATAAAACTGGATCACCCTGTGAATATAGTAATTATAGACCAGTCTCCTTTTTATAAACTATAAGCAAGGCAATTGAGCTATATATGTATACACTTTTATTCTCATACCTCAAAAAGTACAAAGTGATTGATAAACACCAATATGCTTTCAAAGGGAAAGAGTACCATTGATCTTTTAAAAAAAATTTTCTCTGACATAGTAAATGAGTCCTTGGATAAAGGTATGCATGTTGTTGTAATGTTTGTGGATTTGTCTAAGGCTTTTGATTCCATTAGTCATGAAAATTTTTTGAAAAGCTTAGAAAATATTGGGGTGAGAGGAGAAGCGTACAAACTGTTTAAAAATTATCTGGAAAAGAATTTTAAGGGAAGTGTGGCAGGAGTTTTACAGCTGCTGTGTAAAACTTAAGTATGGTGTACCACAAGGCAGTTTTCTTGGTCCCCTGCTGTACTTGATTTATATAAAAGATCTAAAAAAGGGGTTTTTTAAAAAAAGTAAATATTTTTTGTATGCAGATGATACTGTTTAATTTCTGTACACAAAAACTTAGATATAGCTGAGGCAAACTGCAGGAGGAGTTTACTGAGTACCAAAAATGGTGTCATGATAAGAATCTCATAATGAATGGAACAAAGACTAAAGTAATGCATATATCCACTCCTTATTTGCAAGAAGAGATCTTAACCTAAGATTTCATTCTATTGAGTGTATACACAGTAATATTGCAAATTGCACCTGCAAAATGAATATTGAAATGGTGGAGTCAGTGAAGTATTTAGGGTTGATAGTTGATAAACACCTAAACTGGAAAAGCCCTGTTAAAATGCTAAGAGGGAAGTTGAGGTGTTGCCTGTATAAATTATCACAATTAAGTAACTGCTCCCCACATAACATAGTAAACATGGCTTATACAGCCCTCTTTGAATCAGTCATGATTATGGGCTTGAAGTGTGGGGATCTGCCTCGGATACAAACTTGCTCCCCATTTAAAACATTACAGCAGAGAGCTGTAAAGATTGTGAAGAAAAAGCAAAGAGTTCCATTACCAAATACTATTTTAACATTAGAGAATTTGTACAAATTAAAAGTTTTAAAAAGAAATTATTTTAAGAAAGAGTTTAGAAATATAGTACAACATAGATACTTAACAAGAAATGAGAGTTTCCAATATAAGATAGGTTTGAATAAGTATGGTGATAGACTGACAGAGGTGGGCGTGCCAAAAATACTAAATAAGATTCCAATAGATTTAAGGAATATAAATAGTCAAAATGCCATGAAAACAAAATTAAAACAATTTTTTTTTAAGTACAAACAATTGAAAAATCTAAATAACAAAAAAAAAGGTGGAGTTTAAATTGTAAAAGACTTTTTTGTTTGTAAAAGATTTTTTTTTGTTTGTTTTTATTTGTTTTGTTATGACAGAAAGACAGTAAATCCACCCCTGACAAGCAGTCTGCTTAGGGGTTGTCTTTTTCTATTTTTAGGCAGTTTATTACTATGTTAATGTTTCTATCTGTAAGTGCCTTGTTTAAGTTTTTTTAAAAAATACGAATTGAATTTAATTGAATTGTCTGTCTGTGTGTCTGTCTGTCTGTCTGCCTGTATGTCTGCCTGTATGTCTGCCTGTAAAGTCTGCCTGTATGTCTGCCTGTATGTATGTATGTCTGTATGTCTAAATGTCTGTCTGTCGACTGTCTGCCCTGTGTGTGTGTTTCTGTGTGCGTGGCGTCGGGGCGATGGCTGGCGACCCGTTCGGCTTTTACCCCTTCAATTTTTCACCCCGTAACACGTTTGGCGCTTCGGTTTGTTTGGGGGGAGCGCGGGGGGCACGGCGGCACGGCGCGCAGGGGCGCGCGCATCGCACATAGCACAAGCGGTGGATTGAATTGTGGTTCCGGGGGGAAAATGGGGGGGGCGGTGGGGGAAGGGAGGGGGAAGGGAGGGGGACGGGGAGTAGAGCATATCCTTTTCCATCTCTAATCCCCACAGCAAGCGGCGCCTCCCACCCCTTCCCCGTCGGTGTTGCACCACCAGATCGTCGCGTCCATGTCAGTGTCCGGCCGCCAAGCCTGCTGGCTTTTATGTATGTGGGTCAGGGTGCTCCTACACTGTGTGTGTGTGTGTGTGTGTGTGGTGTGTGTGTTGTGTGTGTGTGTGTGTGTGTGTGTGTGTGTAAGCATGTGACGAACAACCCTTGGCACTCTCTTTAACCCTGCCCGCGGGGGGTGGAGGGACACGCAGAAGATGATACGTACGCGGCAAGGAAAGGCCCCGACGCCCTTTGCACGTCACTTCGACCGCGCCAGTGTAGTGGCTTGCCGCGGAGGAAACATTTTATGACGCGGCGGCCGCAGCTTTTCCGTACAAAAGTGGCCGAGAGAGAGAGAGGCAGAGAGAGAGAGAGAGAGAGAGAGAGAGAGAGAGAGAGAGAGGAGAGAGAGAGAGAGAGAGAGAGAGACCCTAGTATGCTAAGTGGGGTTGAGGTTAAGAAGGTGACGGCGCAAAGTGCGGCGCAGGCGTCGCTGTTTCCTCTCTCTCTCTCTCTCTCTCAGTCATCCCCCTCCCTTCCAGGAAAGCAATCTCACTGCTAAGTAGTTTGGCTGTGGTCGAACATTGAAGCTCATATGGGCAGGGGTACTTACTTCCCCGTGGTCAACTCGATGGGGGAAAAGTGTCAACTTTGATTGCACCTGCCCATAGTTTTCGCTGACGGCCAGGAGGGGTTGGGTGACGGTGGAAGGCAGCCCCACGCCTGTCAAAAAGTGGTGCCCATTGCAAGTTCATGCCATGTTTCTATTTTACTTTTATACTCTTTTTTTTTCTGAGCGCCGCCCCCAAAGTTGCCTGAAACTCGGCGGCGGCCTCATTTGATCGAAGGGATCGTTCCCCCCGAAATGCGTAGCAGGAATGCGGAGCCGTGGCGCAGGCAGGCAAGTCTCGGTCTTGAAGGGTGCACTGGGAAAATAAAGTCTAAGCGGTTCGCGCTCGATTGGCCGTAAAAAAAAAGAAAACCGCCCCAGATTTTTGCGAATTTTCTGACGTTTCAATAACGATTTTACTTATTGTTTTGAATCCACACGGCAGAAGCAGCTCGAGGAATTCCGTGGCAGCTTGTCGAAAGTTGACTCCTCCTCCAGGGTAGGCCTGGAGATACAACACGGTAAAAACGGTTCCTGGTTTTTGGTAAAGACATTTGTGACAGGGAAACCAAGAACCGTTTTTACCGTGCAGGCACTGCTTGCCTTGCAGTTTAGGCCTGGGCGATTATTGGTTGTAATCGTAATCGGCCGATGAATAAAATAATCGCGATTGGTGTCGATTAGCAGTTCGGTAATCGGTAATCGAAAACGTACACGATTAATCGAAAATCAACGATTAATCGGGGGAACCGATTATTTGGAAATTGACAAACAAAGGTTAATACTCGTACTATTTTGAAAATAGCATGTAATAGAGGATAGGAAAACCATTGGCGCAACCTCGAGTGTCTGAGACAGCTTTTTCGTGCGTTAACTGAAAACTTTGCAAGACTTTTCCGCTCAGAATTTGAACAGGTGATGCATAGAATATCCGATAATGAGACGATTAATCGATAATCGATCATCGTTAAATAATCGGTCAATCCTTCGATTACCGAACCACTAATCGGGGTTTGAAATAATCGGACGATTAAAAAAAATCGCGATTATTTTCGATTATTCGATTAATCGCCCAGGCCTATTGCAGTTACGAGCAACAACCGAGTGATCATCTGATCTGACAGAGCAACGTATCTTCATTGGGAATCCCACCCGCTGTTATGTACGAATGCCACGCAACTCATCCCTGACGGTTACCATGAGTCTTCACTGTAGCAAAAGCAAAAGCAAAGACTTGGTGAAATTTTCCGAGTTTCCACAAGAAATGCATTTTTTTACGGTGTGCTTTTTGCAGGCAACGTAGTCGTTTTCCGCGGCATGGGCGTTGCCTTGGGGTTGCCGCCCTCCTTCGGCCAAGAACCCGTGTAATCGGTGTGTGTATCGGCTATCGGAATCGGATGGTTTTTGGTGACGCGGTCGAAGGCGGCGTGGCGTGGCGCGGCGAGGCGGGGCTGGGAAGTCGATGGCCCAGGCCAACAAGTGCATAATGACGCTGGTGCGGTCGGCACTGGCGGCGGCCTTCCAGTGTGGTGACCGGCCCACCGCACTCGGCCTGATTTCCATGCCGGAGACAGGCCGGGCCGTCCGCAGGGCCGAGGAGGCCTTCCACCCCCAACCCACAGTGGGCCAGAAGACCGGTGGAGGCGGCCAGAATCCCGGACGCGTGCAGAGCTCCAGAGTCGCTAAATGGGACTCGACCGAACGTGTGACCCCACCAATGGATTGCTCTCCGAACGAGGAATCCATTGGTGGGGTCACACGCTATGTTCGAGTCCTGTTTAGAGACTCTAGAGCTCAAAACGCGTCTAGAGTTGGTCTAGAGCTGGCGCCGGCCTTCTGGTCCACTGTGCCGCCGCCTTTATCGCGCACACTATCAGGGACATCCTGGCGAGTGCGATACAGTCAGCTTTGGCTATCGCGACAGGACGGAAGCCAGATAAACGCGGCTGTCGTGCACATCCGCAAGCAAGCGACTCCTGTCACGGCCCACCCGGAGAAATGGTTGATTGGAGATACCGTGGGGCCTCGGTGAGCCTGTGTGTGTGTGTGTGTGTGTGTGTGTGTGTGTCTTGGGCCGCCGGTCGCAGGAACGGTGAAATTTGCGGATGACCATGATTGTGTCTGCCGGCAGCTTTGAGCCGGTATCGGCCGGTATTCATAGCCCGCAGTCAGTGCTGACAGAAACCTTAAATTGTAATCGTCCCTCTGTGTGGCTGGGATGTTTGAAATATGGTTAGGCCTACTATATGCCTTTCCCCCCGTTCCTGACACGCCTCTCTCTACTCTGCATGCTTCCCATTTTCGTCAGTGCGCGCGCGCGCGCGCCCACCAACACACACACACCACACACACACAACACACACACACACACACACACACACACACACACACACCATCGCCACCCTTCCACTTCAACTTGACTTGGGAGTGTCGTCAGATGGATGCGAACTGGGGAACTTGAAAGTTGGCCCGGCGGACAGGCGGACTGCAGTGGCACACGTTATTAGCACCGCAAACACGAGCGGTCTGTCTCCCTCGCACGCTTGGGACGTCCCGTGTGGGTGCGAGAGAGACAGAGCGACCGAAACGAGCCTCGGAATCACAGCGTCCTCTGGCCGCCGCCCGAAAACCGCCCCCCCGTCTACCTGGCGGGCAGAGCCGGCTGAGTCCAGGGCCGAACGAGTGGGCTCCGGCCTGATGCATGCAGACTGCGCTGCACACACACTGGCAGACAGACGGGCGGGCGGACGGACAGACGGGCAGACAGGCCGGTATAAATCCCTAGAGAAGTGACCACCAGACCACCTGTGTGCCTCTGCAGCCCCTTTGTGAGGGGCCTCCGCAAACAGGGGCCATCTGAATACGTCGCCCTACATTGGGCGGTTCCATCAGCGGTCTATCTTTGTGGCAGGAAAGAAGTCTGACAGCGTGTCTGAGTGACCAAAGAAAGGCCAGCCTCTCTAAGCTCCAGTGTCGATGTAGTGCAAGTTTTTAGTGGATCGTTTCGTTGAAATAATCCTTCCTGACAAATTAACACTTGTTAACTCCTTGACGATCGCTGGCCCGCGCCTGGAGGCGGTTTCTCGACAAAGTCCCGACTTCCTGCCTCACAGTGTAGGAAGGGTCCCACCTACCCCGGGCAGATAACTTGTCCGCTTACTGGTCCCCTGCAAATCCGGCCGGAGGCAAAAGGCAAAGTCACGATACGGGATGAGCGGTTCTCTCTCTCTCTCTCTCTCTCTCTCTCTCTCTCTCTCTCTCTCTCTCTCTCTCTCTCTCTCTCTCTCTCTCTCTCTCTCTTCGGAATGAGGCTGCTGCACCCGTTGCGCTAGAGACGATCTGCCAATCACGCGGCCCCCACCCCTTTCCCACACGCCCCCTACTTTTACCCCATTTCGCGTTCTGCTCCATATTCACCGTGCCCCGGGCATGCTGCCTCCCACATCGCCCGTCATGATCGCTTTGCTCTTCTTCCTCTTCTTCTCTCTTCTTCTTCTTCTTCTTCTTCTTCTCTCTTCTTCTTCTTCTTCTTCTTCTTCTCCCGCCGTTTCCGTTTCATCCTGTTGACACTATGGCGGAGCTATATGTCCTCCTTGTTGTCGCATCAATTATACGAAGGGCGCTAAGTGGGCCTCCATGTATTAGGTAGCTTGTGTGTGTGTTGTGTGTGTGTGTGTGTGCGTGCGTGTGTGTGGTGTGGGTGCGCGTTGGCGTGTTTGTGTGTGTGTTTTGCAAGAGAGACGGAAAGAGCGCGCCTGTCGTTGCGACCGACCCGCGACCGGCGGCGTCTGTGTGTGCGGGAGACTTATCAACACTTGCTGTGGAAATTTGAATACGCCGTGCGTTGTTTGCCCGCGTCGGTGCGACGAGAAGCCGGGGAAGCGAGACGAACACACTGCCGGTGCACTGCTTCGTGCGCCTTTCGCGATTTTCACGCTTTTCGTGATTTTCCCCCCGCCTTTCTTGATTTTCCCGAGATTTCGCGACATTTCGCTGTTGTTCCCGCTTTAACACGCTTTCCGCGCTTTACACGCTTTTTCGTGATTTTCCTCTTTTTCAAGCAACACTGTTAAAAAAATCCATCTTAATTTTAAGAAACTTTTTTATGAAGCAGTTTACAAAGACTTTTTGCTAGTAAAAGTAATAAAAACTTTTCCTTCTTAAAAGTAAGAATCAAATTTGAAAAGTAATAATCTGTTTCTTAAAAGTTGTTTTTGCATTTAAGAAGATTTAATATAGAGCAGGTAAAAATTGAACGCCTTATGTACGTAATGAGTTATTCATTGTATGGTAGTAGTCGATTTCACTGCCGAAATCGCTTGGAAGCGTGTTTCAACTCGGTCTCGAACCCGGAATTCGGATTACCGCACCGCCGACGCTACCAACTGCGCCACGAGTGAGCTCTGCGAGGCGGGCTCTATGTGTGGATGACTCCAAGCCTCTCGGCGGAGACTCCGCTAGGCAGTGGAAGCGCTCATCCCAGGGCCTCCAAACACGACTTCACATGACCAAGATCATCCAAATTTGTTCTTTACGTACACTGGTAGTGAAGCGTCCAATGATCACAATTTAACTGGCAGGATGAGAATCAAATATGAAAAGTCATGGTAATTTTGAATTTTAAGAAACAAATTATTGCATTTGGTAAACAGTCTCAAATTTAATGAACCTGTTTTTTAATTTTAATAAAGTTTCTGAAACTTACCAATATTTTCATTACTTGTCAGAAATGTTTTGGTAAATGTACGAAATTTTCTTAAACTTCACAAACCTTTATGAGTTTTCATATCCTTTCAAAAGGTTATTAAAATTAAGATGTCATTATGTATTAAATTTAAGAATTTTTTTAAACAGTGCATTTCGCGATTTCCCTTTTCGCACTTTTGGCGCTTTCGGCGCGATGGTGCCGCGAGGGCCGATTCGATTCCGCCTGATTGATTATCGTGATGCATTATGCAGGCAGCGATTGGGTGGTCGCGCGTCGACGCATCGTCCGGGAAAGAGAGACTTCTTCGCACCATTTCCCTGTCGGAGTGAGTTCTGTGGCGACGACGACGGCAGTGCCAGTACACTCCCAATTTCCCTCTGAGAAATGTCCTGCGGTCGCAATTCCAAGCTGATTCTCAGCACTCTACATAGCACAATGGGCCAGAAGACCGGCGTAACGGGAATGGTGTAACAACCCGGAGACACCGGCGCAGGTGGCCAAAACTCTACACGCGTTTTGAGCTCCAGAGTCGCTAAACACGGCTCGAACCGGACGTGTGACCCCACCAATGGATTCCTCGTTCCAAGAGCAATCTATTGGTGGGGTCCACGTTCGGTTCGAGTCCCATCCAGCGACTCTGGAGCTCAAAACGCGTCCGGGATTTTGACCGTCTCCACTGGCCCTCGTGGATCCTTCTGCCCTGCCGCCAGCTGCTCGATGGCTGAGACCAGCGGCCCCCGATCACAGTGTGGCGCGGCTGGGCGGCTCGGCCACGAACTGGCACTGGTCGGAGGGAAGCGGGAACGGCCTCATTGTGTGTGGCAGTCATGAGGCTTGGTGCGGTCGTCTGACTGTAGCGACGGTAGTGACTGTAGCGACGCACTGGCCGTGTCCCCCGGAAACTTTGCCGTACGTGCCTCATAGGCTTAGTGCCTGTTTTCCCGCCGTGTGTGGTGTGTGTGTGTGTGTGTGTGTGTTGTGGTCTGTGTGTGTGTGTGTCTGTGTGTGTTGTGAGAGAGAGAGAGAGGAGAAGAGAGAGGAGAGGGAGAGAGAGAGAGAGAGAGAGAGAGAGAGAGAGAGAGAGAGAGAGCGTGTGACACGCCGGCAGGGCAGGAACGAGTCTGAGGACCGTAAGAGGAGCGACGTGTCTGGCCAACTCTATATACGCGACTGCTTCGGCTTCAATGTCCACATTTTCGGCGATTGTGTGTGTGTGTGTGTGTGTTGTGGTGTGTGTGTGTGTGTGGTAGTGTGTGAGAGTGTTTGTGTAGTGCGTGTGTGATGCCCCGCGTCTGCAACTCGACGAGCAGTGGGCAGTGACCGCCTGTGTCTTCATTTCGGTCCCCACCAAACCTCGTTGAATTAATGCGACCTGGGTTCTGGGTTGGTGGGGGGTGGAGGTTGGCAGGCCAGGCCACGGTCGGATTGCCGCCGGCAAAACCATCTCTGTTTAATTGCCCAGGGCAAGGGCTGGCAAGGGCGTGGCCAGTTTTTCCGTCGGTACACTAGTTTGCCTTCAGGTCGTATACCACTTTAGGGCGCCGGCAGCTGTTGCAGTCCCTGGCGTCCTTGACCGGGACGGCAGATTCGCGCGAGGCTTCGCAAGGCTTCGCAAGGCCAGTGCGGCAAGGGCATGGCGGTGGTCCCAGCGTCGGGATTCATCATCCCCGACTTATCAATTTTCTCCTGAGAAAGGCTTTGCAGTTACGGTTACAATTACTCGCATAACTACTGGCAAACTGAGCATAAGAAAAGTCGCTGACGTGCTTACAGTGTATCTTATGCTGCGCAGTCCCATTCCTGTGCAAAGCCTTTTGTTCGCATTTTGAAGGAAGGCTTTCGTAGGAACTTGCCGGTGAAATCAACAGCAATCGACCATTCTATTGAAAGTAAAAACGTTGAGACAATGCCGCTGATTGTGATGCGGACTGTCATTTCTAGATTGAATAGCAGCAGGTAGGTCCGTGGACTGAATTTTCGCCAAAGTGGGAGACGGGTCTTGGGGCTGGTCCATGCCGCCGCTTGTTTTGTGTTGGAAATGAACATGGCCGTGATTGAGTTGGAGGGCGACCGACAAAGGCAGATCCACCGCTATCGTTTGGTGTAGTGGCTGGCCAACAGGCACTTCCGCCGACTCTCGCTCTTTTCCGTCTCTCGCTCTGCCTGTCTGCCTCTCTCTGTCTTTCTCTCTGTCTCTTTTTGTCTGTCTGTCTGTCTGTCTGTCTGTCTGTCTGTCTGTCTGTCTGTCTATGTGTCTGTCTGTCTGTCTGTCTGTCTGTCTGTCTCTCTCTCTCTCTCTCTCTCTCTCTCTCTCTCTCTCTCTCTCTCTCTCTCTCTCTCTCTTCCTCGCTTCTTCGTGTTGACTGCTCCTCTCCCACTGGCTGTACTCCCGCGCCACCAGTGAGCGTGTTGTCAAACTGTCCCCTGGGGCCTTACAAACCCGCGGCCAACCGGGCGCCACGCGCACTCTGTGTGTGTGTGTGTGTGTGTGTGACAAAGAGAGAGAGGGAGAGAGCGGGCTTCACACCAATGGTTTCCCCCTTCACTCGCGGCGGATTCCCGGGGCTGTTTCCCCACATCGCACTCGCATTACCTGCTTTCGTTACCCGCTCACGGTGCCAGAGTTACGGGGCGATACTGATGCATATGCACACCCCGAGTGTGTGTGTGTGTGTGTGTGTGTGTGTATGTATGTGTGTGTGTGTGTGTGTGTGTGTGCCTGTATTGTTTTTCTGTCCGGCCGTCCATGTGTCTGTCGCAATATATGCCACACTGAGAATGAAAGAGTCATGATCATGACTAAAATTTTGGGTGAGGAATTCTTTATTACCCAAATTTGGGCGAGGAAATTTTCCTCGCCCAAATTTGGGTGAGGAAAGTTTCCTCACCCAAATTTGGGTCATAATACTATGGTGCTATAAAGGGAGCTGATACACCCTTCCTCACCCAAAATTGGGCGAGGAAGCTTTCCTCGCCCAAATTGGGCGAGGAAACATTCCTCGCCCAAATTTGGGTGAGAAAGTAAACCTCGCCCAAAATTGGGTATTGATCATGACTTTTTCATTCTCAGTGCAGTCTGTCGTCTGACTAGAGTAGTCTCCGTTTGTCTGTCTGTCTGTCTGTCTGTCTGTCTGTCTGTCTCTGCTCTCTTTTCAGAATAATAAAAATAAATGTGAGGAAGATGGAAAAAGTGAAAACAAAATGAAGAACATACTTGTAAAAAAGAGGTGGAAGGAAAACTTAAATAGTGTCAAAAATAATAGGACGGAAAGTCCAAGTGAAAATTATTTAGAACTTAGAGAGGCATTTTCGTCTGCTACCATAAGGGTTAATGAAGGAGGAGAAAGTAAATGGACATGTAAGAAAACCTTGGATAACTGATGAGATTGTTCGCTTAATGCATGAGAGAGATAAAGCCTTCAAAAGATGGAAAGTGTCCTCGAAAGAAAGCTACTTAAAAAGACTGGAGCTGAGACAAGTTTATCAGGGTCTCAGAAATAAAATAATTTACTCTATTAAAAGAAGCAAGGAAAGATATATGGAGGAGCAATTTGAAAAATGTAAAAAATGATATAAGGCTACTTGGAAACTGGTAAACTCTGTATTAAATAAAAAGTGAGTGAAATATTGACAACATAATTACAAAAATTTGCGGGTATCTTAGAAATAGAAACGGTTGCCAATAACTTGTCAATACTTTCAAAGATCAGGTTGAGTGTATTATGCATGAATGTCCGACACTCTTGCTGAAGAATGCAACTGACAGAATAACCAACTCTTTCTTTTACCAGAAGCACCAATAGAGGATGTGATAAAAATTATTCTGACTTTAAAAGAAAAATCTCCTGGTGATGATGGAATTAAGGTATCACACCTAAGTGACAATATCGAACTAGTTGCTCCATATTACAAAACATAATCAATAACTCAATAAAAAAAGGAATTTTCTGCGATGAAATCAAAATTGCCACAATCAGGCCTATTTATAAAACTGGATCACCCTGTGAATATAGTAATTATAGACCAGTCTCCATTTATCACTATAAGCAAGGCAATTGAGCTATATATGTATACACATTTATTCTCATACCTCAAAAAGTACAAAGTGATTGATGACACCAATATGCTTCTCAAAGGGAAAGAGTACCATTGATCTGTTACCAAATTTCTCTGACATAGTAAATGAGTCCTTGGATAAAGGTATGCATGTTGTTGTAATGTTTGTGGATTTGTCTAAGGCTTTTGATTCCATTAGTCATGAAAATTTATTGAAAAGCTTAGAAAATATTGGGGTGAGAGGAGAAGCGTACAAACTGTTAAAGTTATCTGGAAACAGAATGTAAGTAAGTGTGGCAGGAGTTTGACAGCTGCTGTGTAAAACTTAAGTATGGTGTACCACAAGGCAGTTTTCTTGGTCCCCTGCTGTACTTGATTTATATAAACGATCTAAAAGGTTTTTAAAAAATGTAAATATTTTGTGTATGCAGATGATACTGTTTAATTTCTGTACACAAAAACTTAGATATAGCTGAGGCAACTGCAGGAGGAGTTTACTGAGTACCAAAAATGGTGTCATGATAAGAATCTCATAATGAATGGAACAAAGACTAAAGTAATGCATATATCCACTCCTTATTTGCAAGAAGAGATCTTAACCTAAGATTTCATTCTATTGAGTGTATACACAGTAATATTGCAAATTGCACCTGCAAAATGAATATTGAAATGGTGGAGTCAGTGAAGTATTTAGGGTTGATAGTTGATAAACACCTAAACTGGAAAAGCCATGTTAAAATGCTAAGAGGGAAGTTGAGGTGTTGCCTGTATAAATTATCACAATTAAGTAACTGCTCCCCACATAACATAGTAAACATGGCTTATACAGCCCTCTTTGAATCAGTCATGATTATGGGCTTGAAGTGTGGGGATCTGCCTCGGATACAAACTTGCTCCCCATAAATCATTACAGCAGAGAGCTGTAAAGATTGTGAAGAAAAAGCAAAGAGTTCCATTACCAAATACTATTTTAACATTAGAGAATTTGTACAAATTAAAAGTTTTAAAAAGAAATTATTTTAAGAAAGAGTTTAGAAATATAGTACAACATAGATACTTAACAAGAAATGAGAGTTTCCAATATAAGATAGGTATGAATAAGTATGGTGATAGACTGACAGAGGTGTCGTGCCAAAAATACTAAATAAGATTCCAATAGATTTAAGGAATATAAATAGTCAAGTGCCATGAAAACAAAATTAAAACAATTATTTTTAAGTACAAACAATTGAAAAATCTAAATAACAAAAAGAAAGGTGGAGTTTAAATTGTAAAAGACTTTTTTGTTTGTAAAAGATTTTTGTTTGTTTGTTTTTATTTGTTTGTTATGACAGAAAGACAGTAAATCCACCCCTGACAAGCAGTCATGCTTAGGGGTTGTCTTTTTCTATTTTTAGGCAGTTTATTACTATGTTAATGTTTCTATCTGTAAGTGCCTTGTTTAAGTTTTTCTTAATAAATACGAATTGAATTGAATTGAATTGTCTGTCTGTGTGTCTGTCTGTCTGTCTGCCTGTATGTCTGCCTGTATGTCTGCCTGTATGTCTGCCTGTATGTCTGCCTGTATGTATGTATGTCTGTATGTCTAAATGTCTGTCTGTCGACTGTCTGTCCATGTGTGTGTGTTTCTGTGTGCGTGGCGTCGCGCGATGGCTGGCGACCCGTTCGGCTTGTACCATTCAATTGTTCACCGCGTAACACGTTTGGCGCTTCGGTTTGTTTGGGGTAGCGCGGCGGCACGGCGGCACGGCGCTGCAGGGGCGCGCGCATCGCACATAGCACAAGCGGTGGATTGAATTGTGGTTCCGGGGGAACATGGGGGGAGCGGTGGGGGAAGGGAGGGGGAAGGGAGGGGGACGGGTAGTAGAGCATATCCTTGCCTATCTCTAATGCCCGACAGCAAGCGGCGCCTCCCACCCCTTCCCCGTCGGTGTTGCACCACCAGATCGTCGCGTCCATGTCAGTGTCGCCACGCTGTTTGACGTCCTGGCGCCCGAAGAAGAAGCAGAAGAAGAAGAAAGAGGAGAAGAAGGACAGCGGAGGAGGAAAAGGAGAAAGAATTGGAGGAAGAAGAGGAGGAAGAGGACAAAGTGGAAGAAGAAGAAGAAGAAGAAGAAGAAGAAAGAAGAAGAAGAAGAAGAACAAGAACAAGAACAAGAAGAAGAAGAAGAAGAAGAGAAGAAGAAGAAGAAGAAGAAGAAGAAGAAGAAGAAGAAGAAGAGGAAGAAGACAACGAGGAGGACGACGACGAGGTTCGGGGCGGAGGGGATCGAGGAGGGGCTCCCTGCTGTAGTCCGGAGTCACGCAGGGCAGGAGTCGAGGCAGGAGGAGCGCGGTGGTGGACTGCTGTCATGACTGACAGACATGTTTTTGTTTGGTTCAATACATCTCCCTGTTACCCCTTTCCCTTGGAAGCTCGCGCACATAGAGAGAGAGAGAGAGAGAGAGAGAGAGAGAGAGAGAGAGAGAGAGAGAGAGAGAGAGAGAGAAATAAAGAGAAAGAGAGAGTTTGCGCATCTCTCTCTCTCTCTCTCTCGCACACACACACACACACAAACACACACACACACAAACACACACACACACACACACACACACACACACACACACAGAGTCTCGTGCCTTTAGGCCTAGCCGCCGTTATTTAATGACGTGACGAGACGCGTGTGGCCGGCACTGTATGTGTCTGCCGCCTCTTTTTTTCCATTCCGCCCTTTGGACCCTTTTGTGGGAGCTGGCAAGGGGCTGACGAGCGGGGCGGTACAAAGCGATTGTGTCGGCGATAATATTCGCGTGCGGGGACGCCGGGATCATGGAGTGTCACCGCTGTTTTCCATTTGCACGTTTCGCTGAGTGGCCCTGTCTAACTTTTGCACGGCCCTGTCGACAGTGGAGTGGTTACGGTCGGCCCAGTCTAGGCCGGAGAGGCAACCATCACCAAATCAAACTGTTTTTTTTTCAACGGGATGAAAAACTAATTTGAATAGATATTCAAAACGAATGTGATAAAATTCATATTGTAACGGATTGGGCGGGACGTCCCATTCATAGTATAACAGTGTCAGCGTTTTACACACATACAAAATACATGTAAAAAAGGCTTCTGAAAATAAGCAACTATTGTTCGACTCACTGTTCGAAATGTTCTCGTGCATTCGTCTGCGAGACAGAAAGGCCGGCCCTGCAGAGACTGAGTGCAAAGTTGCCTTAGCCCGTTCCTCGCGGCGCGACGCGGCATGCGCGCTGTCACGGACAAAGTGGCTACCTCTATGCCCAACTTGCAGTGTGAGTGCCGAGCGCTGTCTGCCCTGATGGGCGTGCAGCCCACGCACAGTGGGCCAGAAGACCGGTGGAGGCGGCCAAAACTCTAGACGCGTTTTGAGCTCCAGAGTCGCTAAATGGGACTCGAACCGAACGAGGAATCCATTGGTGGGGTCACACGTTCGGTTCGAGTCCCATTTAGCGACTCTGGAGCTCAAAACGCGTGTAGAGCTTTGGCCGCCTCCACCGGTCTTCTGGCCCACTGTGCCATGCCACGCTCGGCCGCCCGCCTCCAGTCTCAACGGATCGAACCAATTCCGTGATACAGGATGCGCATCGGCTCCTTGCCAGATAACGCTGCTAATGTGTCGTGCGTGCCCCGGGGCGAGGCTACGCCGTAATTACGAATCGATGCCCGAAAGGGCTGCGCTAACCAGGCCAGCCCCGCGCGAGGCTACCCTGATGGGAATTTATGGACGACTTTGGATGTCGTATTCTTGACGTCCAGGGACATCCAGGATGTTCCAATGACATCCACGGATATCCGGAATGTTTCATTCTGGAAGTCCCTGGATGTCAGCTCCTCACATCCAAACAGGTCCAACCACATCCACCGACATCCAAGCGACATCCAAACGTCATCCTTTCACATCCAACGACGTTCCCTGACAGCCCAGCCACATCCATTCAGATCCACCGACATCCATATCCAGTAACGACCTCCACTGTCATCCGTTTGCATCCACCTGCATCCATTCTCATCCATAGTCATCCATTCACATCCAAATTACATCCATTCACATCCTCTCTCATCTAATCACATCCAAATGACACCCATTCTCATCCATCGACATCCGTTCACATCCAAATGACATCCATTCTCTTCCAACATCATCCATTTACCTCCATATGACATCCATTCTCATCCATCGTCATCCATTCACATCCAAACGACATCCGTGCTCTTCCACCTACATCCATTAACATCCAAAAGACATCCATTCTCATCCAAAGACATCCAATTGACATCCATTCTCATCCACCGTCATCCATTATCATCCATATGACATCCATTCTCATCCACCAACATCCACTCACATCCAAATGACATCCATTCTCATACACCGTCATCCATCATTTACGTCCATATGACGCCTAATCCCATCCATCGTCATCCATTAACTTCCATATGACATCCATTCTCGTCCATCGACATCCATTCACATCCAAATGGTCCTGTGGAGGAGCTCCCAAAGGAAGTTTCTTAACCTAAACGACCGTTGGGCGCAAAGGCCGAAAGGACCAAGTATGGTGAATGATCGCAAAAATGTCCTACAGCCTACTTAAAACATCAACCAACACTGTAACCGAGAACGAACAACGGAACGTTGAGCACAGCGCCATCTGGCGGCGGCTCCATGAACCTCATCCTCACACTACGAATGTTCGGGCGCTCACATCACCGACATACATTCTCAACGACCGTCATCCATTTACATCCATCGTCACCCACATGCATCCAAATGCCATCTCTTTGCATCCCAGCAACAACCAGGCACATCCCAGCGACATCCATTCAGATCCAAGTGACTTCTATTCGAATCCAAGTGACTTCCATTCACATCCATCGCCATCCACTCACATCCAAACGACATCCCTACTATTACAGTCACATCCATTCACATCCATTCACATCCAAATGACATCCATTTTCATCCATCCACATCCAAATGACATCCATTTTCATCCATTAGCTTCCAAATGTCATTTATTGAAATCCATTCACTTCCATTCACATCCAAATGACATCCATTCACATCCAAGTGACATCCATTCACATCCAAATGACATCCAAATGACATCCATTCTCCCATTCACATCCATTTTCGTCCACTCACATCCATTCACATCCATTCACATCCACTCACATCCATTCACATCCAAATGACATCCACTTACATCCATTCACATCCAAATGACATCCATTCTCATCCATTCACATCCAAATGACATCCATTCACATCCATTCTCATCCATTCACATCCATTCTCATCCATTCACATCCAAATGACATCCATTCTCATCCATTCACATCCAAATGACATCCATTCTCATCCATTCACATCCAAATGACATCCATTCTCATCCATTCACATCCAAATGACATCCACTTACATCCATTCTCATCCAAATGACATCCATTCTCATCCATTCACATCCAAATGACATCCATTCACATCCATTCACATCCATTCTCATCCATTCACATCCAAATGACATCCATTCACATCCATTCACATCTATTCTCATCCATTCACTTCCAAATGACATCCATTCACATCCAAATGACATCCATTCACATCCATTCTCATCCATTCACATCCATTCTCATCCATTCACATCCAAATGGCATCCAAGTGACATGGATGTTATTTGGATGAGGATGGGTGTCATTTGGATGAAAAGGGATGACGGTGGATAAAATTGGATGTCATTTGGGTGTGAATGGATGACAATGGATGTGAATGGATGCCATTTGGATGTAAATGGATGTCATTTGGATGTGAATGGATGAAAATGGATGTCATTTGGATGTGAATGGATGAAAATGGATGTCATTTGGATGTGAATGGATGAAAATGGGTGTCATTTGGATGTGAATGGATGACAATGGATGTGAATGGATGTCATTTGGATGTGAATGGATGTGAATGGATGTCAATGGATGTCATTTGGAAGTGAATGGATAAAAATGGATGTCATTTGGATGTGAATGGATGACAATGGATGTGAATAGATGTCTTTTGGATGTGAATGGATGTCATTCGGATCGAATAGAGGTCATTTGGATGTGAATGGAGGTCATTTGGATGTGAATGGACGAAAATGGATGTAATTTGGATGTGAATGGATGTAAACGGATAAAAATGGATGTTATTTGGATGTGAATGTTTGTCGTTTGGATGTGAATGGATGATGGTGGATGGGAATGGATGTCAGGTTTTTGGTCGTGGCTGGATGTCGGTGGATGCAAAAGGATGTCGTTTGGAAGTAAAGCCCATTGACTTAAATGGATGTTGTTGGAGACGAGCGGATGTCCCACGGAAGTCAGTGGATATCCTTGGACGTTTGTGGATGTGGCTGGGAAGGCAGTGGATGTCGTTGGATGAGATTGGATGTGGCTGCGTAGTAGGTGGATGTCGTTGGACGTAAGTGGAAGTCGTTTGGAAGTTGGTGGAAGTCATTGGACGTGCGTGGATGTGGATGAGTAGACAGTGGATGTCGTTGGATCAGAATAGATGTGGCGGGGAAGGTGTGGATGTGGATGGACGTTAGTGGATGTCACTCGGAAGTCAGTGGATGTCTTTGGACGTGTGTGGATGTGGTAAGGAAGCTAGTGGATGTCCATGGATGAGAATGGATGTGGCCGGGAGGTGGGCGGATGTCGTTAGACGT
Organism: Thrips palmi; assembly: GCF_012932325.1. Lineage (NCBI taxonomy): Eukaryota > Metazoa > Arthropoda > Insecta > Thysanoptera > Thripidae > Thrips > Thrips palmi. The sequence goes on from NW_023144627.1 coordinate 6,672,507, forward strand.
GAGTGGATGTCGCCCGGAAGTCAGTGGAGATGTATGGACGAGTATGGATGTGACTGGATGTCAGTGGATGAAAATGGAGGGAAATGGATGAATTTGGATGTCTATGGAAGAAAATGGACGACTTTGGATGTGAAATCCGATCTCCAACCACATCCAAGTTCTACCAGGGTAGGCGGGGAATAAGTGGCCGTCCATTATTAATTGGTCCAAATGGAATCTCCCGAGTTGATTCTTTCGTCGGCTGGCTGCGGTGCCACCGGCAGGTCGCTCTATTTTGGTCGCCGGGCGACGGAGGCACGGCGAGCACGGTGCGTAGCACGGCCCGTGCGGCCTGGGGGGCTCCACGCGCCTCGCCGCGACCCACGGCTCGAGAGGCCCCGGCGTGGGTGGCGTGGCAGTGGCGTGGCAGTGGCGTGGCGCCCGACGCTTGCAGTGATTCGTGAAACGGTTTCCCACTCTGTAAAATAAAAATCACTTGGAAAAGTCCGGAAAACTTCCGTCTTCCTCCAAGCACTTTTGAAAAAAATTTATTTCTTCGTTTTACTCACTCTACAAACCTTCAAACCTTTTAATACGTTACAAAGGAAATCAGCTTGTTATTAGCTTACAAAGAAAATACTTCGTAATATACGAACTATTTCTTCTGATAACAAAGTAAATTGGTTTGCTTTATGTGAGCCAATCGGCGTTTTGAAACTGAGCGAAGATCGCAGCCAATTTTAAGCAGATGACACATTTCACGTGTAACAAAATAAAACAGAAATAAGAGTAAAGCTAAGGTGTCAACTAGCTAGAACTAGAAGGCTTCGAGGTGCCTTGCAGTGAGTCAGAAAGGATAGCTGTGAGGGATCTCCTGACTTTTTTCCCGACATTTTTTTGGGAAGCCCTGCTTCAGATTTTTGGCGCCAAACGGTTTTCCATCCCATTCACCCCGTCCGTGCCGCGGCCCAGCAAGATAGACGAAGTGCCACGAAGTGCCACGGAAGTGCCAGGAGCCTGTTTTGCCTTCTAATGAACGCGCGCCGGGCAACGCGTTCAAATCGGCCCCCTTTTTAATTGATGATGTCAGGAAAATTAATTGTGCGAGCAGCGCGCCTTCTACACTTCTTTTCACAGCACACTGATTCCGAGAGTCGTCGCTCCGTCTCTCTCGCACCCGCACAGGACGCCCCACGAGTGAGAGAGGGGGAGAGAGAGAGAGAGAGAGAGAGAGAGAGAGAGAGAGAGAGAGAGAGAGAGAGAGAGAGAGAGAGAGAGAGAGAGAGAGAGAGAGGGAGAGAGAGAGAGAGAGAGAGAGAGAGAGAGAGGAGAGAGAGAGAGAGAGAGAGAGAGAGAGAGAAAGAGAGAGAGAGAGAGAGAGAGAAATGAGTCTGCGACCGCTGGCTTCTCGGCCCACGCTTCATTTTTCCCCGCCTCCGCTTTCAATTTCCTCGAGTAAACCCCCCGGACGGGCCGAAGGGTCGGGCTGGACAGGTGACGGGCGGCGACGCCACGCCGAAGCCGAGGCGAAGCCGCGCCCATTCCGAATTGATCCCTCGCTGAGCCCCGCCAGGGCCCCGCCAGGGCACAGTGCGGTAGCTGAATGTCTCATTATTGGGACCGTCATAATTACCGGGCCGACACTGTGGGCGTGCAGAGAGAGAGAGAGAGAGAGAGAGAGAGAGAGAGAGAGAGAGAGAGAGAGAGAGAGAGAGAGAGAGAGAGAGAGGAAAGCATCGGCTCGCACGTGGCGCCAAAAGACCGGTGGAGGCGGCTAAAACTCTGGACGCGTTTTGAGCTCCAGAGTCGCTCAACAGGCCCCGAACCCAACGTGTGGGGTCACCATTCCTCACCAATCCATTGGTGGGGTCACACGTTCGGTTCGAGTCCTATTTAGCGACTCTGGAGGTCAAAACGCGTCCGGAATTTTGTCCGCCAGCGCCGCTCTTCTGGCTGTGCATCGCCGAGGAAGCGCGACTCACTCGTTTCCGTTTCCGTTGCAGGTTCGTCTCGCCGTTGGGAAAGGCTGCGCGAGTGAAGCGCGGCGCCGTCTAGGGTGACTTTTGGGTGAGTTGGTACCTCGCGCAGCGCGCCACGCGGCCCGCTCAGCTGGATTTGACAGAACGCTGGGCACGCTTTCGGGGTTCTGCAGTTGTCAGCTCGTACTCGCATCGAACGCATAATGGCAGTTTCCTGGGAACAGGTTCATACCCACTTGCACCCTGTTCCGATCGAGTCCCCTGAGGGCTGCGGAGCTCAAAACTGAGTTAGGTCCGACTAGCTGCGCCACTGTTCGACAGTGCAGCCAGGGTGGAGGCAGCGTGCAGTCCAGAACAAATACAGTGCAGGATAATTCGATTCCGCAGCCCCGTTCCACTCCACTGTTGGCGCTGCCGCGGTTTCGCAGTGTTGCCACATGAGCGGGCAAAAATTCCCACGGTGCACTGGTGCAGTGTTGCCACACTAGGAAACAAACATTCCAAAAATGCGCCAGGTATTGCCTCAGTCTGCCGATTCGGCCACGACTGGGCTTCCCACTCGTGAAGCGACCGCTTTTAAAACGTGGGGATTTCCGCTGCCTTTTGTGGCAGCACACTGTTGATTCGCAAACGGGCGGCGCGTAATCGCCTGCGAGATAGGCAACACGCCGACGCGCGTGTCCACGGGTCGCCTACCCGAGCATACCATTACCATTACGGGCTAGACGACATCTCGCCTGCGCGCCGTTGCAGTGACCCAGAAGGCCGGTGGAGACGGCCAAATTCTACGCGCGTTTTGAGCTCCAGAGTCGCTAAATAGGATTCGAACCGAACGTGAGGCCCCACCAATGGATTCCTCGCCCGTAGAACAATCCATTGGTGGGGTCACACGTTCGGTTCGAGTCCCACACTCCCAAGATCCTACTGAGCTTTTTCTTCGTAATACGAACAAAAAGCTTAGTATTATGACAGCACAGCGAAGGTAGTAACGTATGGTGAGGGGTTCTCAGTAACTTATGACCAGTTTCTTAGTATTACAAACAAATTTCTTTGTATTAGGATAGATTTGTGTCGTAGAGTACTGAGAATTAGCTTAGTATTATGACAGCACGGCATTTCTCAGTAGGAAATTGGGAGTGCATTTAGCGACACTGGAGCTCAAAACGCGTCCGGCGTTTTGACTGTCTCCACCGGTCTTCTGGCCCACTGCGCGTTGGGACGTTCCGCGTAGCTCCTTCTCGCTCTGCCTTGCCCTGTCTCGCACCGTCTCATTAGCAAGGCCTCTGGGACCGTGAGCCTCGCGGTCTAGCCCGTGTTTGACGTGCCTGTCGAAGTCGAACGCCACGGTCGGCAGGGACGGCGTGGTATGGTGGGCATCTAGCAATATCCTGGCGGTGGACGCGTCACAGTGGGCCAGAAGACCGGTGGAGGCGGCCAAAACTCAAGACGCGTTTTGAGCTCCAGAGTCGCCAAATGGGTCTCTATCCAAACGTGTGACCCCACCGATGGATTGATCTTCGATCGAGGAATCCATTGGTGGGGTCACACGTTCGGTTGGAGTCCCATTTAGCGACTCTGGAGCTCAAAACGCGTCGAGAGTTTTGTCCGCCTCCACCGGTCTTCTGGCCCACTGTGCGCGTCCGCGGCCGGGGCGTAAGGCTCCGGAGCTAGAGGGCGAGGCCTCCGGGCGGAGCGGGTCGGGGCGGCCAGACCACATGACGACGTGTGCGAAACGTGCTCGCGGCCCTCCCCCTCCCCTCCCCTCCTCCTTCCCTCCCCTCCTCCTTCCCTCCCCTCCTCTCCCCTCCCCCTCCCTGATCAACGACTACACCACGGGGGAGCAACCCTCCCTACCTGCGTCCGAGGAAGCTCCTTGCGCACACTTTACCCCTGACCTTATTCGACCATTCCACGCCCATTTCTCGCCCATCATTCACGCCCTCCTTCCTCACCGAGTTCTCGCACTTGTACTCCATTTTTGCGTCTCTTGACTTCCATCTTTGACATTTACAGTCGTCAACACGCGTACTTTCTTCACTGCGTTCTTATTATTTTTTTTCACCCTATAAACATAGACCTAGACCTGCCCCACCGCTCCAGCTCATCGCACACGCCACCCGATAATTCTGACTGTGTGCTGCGGGCCGCCCGGGCCACAGTGGGCCAGAAGACCGGTGGAGGCGGACAATACTCTAGACGCGTTTTCCCCTACAGAATCGCGAAATAGGGCTCGAACCGATCGTGTGACCCCACCAATGGATTTCTCTTCGAACGAGCAATCCATTGATGGGGTCACACGTTCGGTTCGAGTCCCATTTGGCGACTCTGGAGGCTCAAAACGTGTCCCGAGTTTTATCCGCCCCCACCAGTCTTCTGGCCCACTGTGCGGGCCGCCACTGCCGACGTGGAATAATTGGACAGGGACACTGGAGAAGGCGTGGCGTTAATGAGAGAAGCGATGACGTTTCGGACGCCTGCCTGCCAGCCTGCGGTCTCGCCGGTCTCGCCGCTGTAAGGCGCGGTGGTGCGGCCCGCTCGCCTCGCACGCCTCCTGCGGTCACGCGGCACTGTAAGGAGGCAGGGACGCCTGCAGCAGAGCGACCTCTGACGCCACCGCACAGTGGGCCAGAAGACCGGTGGGGGCGGCCGAAACTCTAGACGCGTTTTGAACTGCAGAGTCGCTGAATGGGACTCGAACCGAACGTGGTAACATCTGACCGCGGAATCCATTGGTGGGGTCACACGTTTGGTGCGAGTCCCGTTTACAGACTCTGGAGCTCAAAACGCGTCTAGAGTTTTGGCCGCCTCCACTGGTCTTCTGGCCCACTGTGCGCCGTCGAAAGTGAGTTTTTGCCGCTGCTGGGCGGCGTGGACGTGGTGGACAGCAGGGCAGGTCGCCTTGCACCTTTTGCATTGTGCAGCGTGACATGCGCCATCTTTCTTTTACGACCGGACGTACCGGCCGCCTGATACATCCATTTTTTGTCGCCTCTCTCACTCTCTCTCTCTCTCTCTCTCACTCTCAACTCTCACTCTCTCTCTCTCTCTCTCTCTCTCTCTCTCTCTCTCTCTCTCTGTCTCACTCTCACTCTCACTCTCACTCTCTCTCTCTCTCTCTGCTGAGCTCCCCACCCAGCGCCCTCCAGTGGACGGGGCTCAAAGTATAACGCCGCCACTGTGTCTCGAAAAGTCGCAAACAATGGCGCGTTTGATTGCTGATGGGCCGTCCGGGCCCTCCTTCCAGCACACTGATTCCGAGCGTCTGTCTCTCTCGCACCTATGCGGCACGCCGCGTGAGTGCGAGGGAGACAGAGTCTCGGCTTCAGCCGGCCGGCTGCCCCTCGACTCGTCCTAGAGGACGCGGCGCGGCCGGGCCTGGACCGCCCCTTGTAACCGCCCCTGATTGGTAACGCACGACTGGGCCTCTCTCCTTTCAGCGTTATGTAACGTATGGCCCCTTCTGAGGTTACATTGTGTGCCCCCTCCCCCTAACCGGCCCCAATTTCGCATGACCGCAGATTCTCCCCCCCCCCTCCCCCTAGTATCCCCTCGCTGCCCCTTCACTCTACCAAAAATGTCCTGTAAATGCCGTTAATTTATTACCAGTTTTCACTGTAGGTCAATTCACAGCGTTTACTGTGATCTGCTCACGGGATTCACTGTGATCTTGTTCGCGGTGTTCACTGTGATCTGGTCCCCAGTAAACACTGTGAGTTTGACGTCGCTAAGCACCGAAGTACTGCAAATCAGGCTCCAATTCACGGCGTTTACTGTGGCCAGATCACAGTGAACACTGTAACCGAGATCACAGTGAACGCCGTGAACTAGTTCACAGCAAACGCCGTGAATTGCATAACAGCAAACATTGGTAATAAATTAACGGCGTTGACAGGACATTTTTTGTAGAGTGTTCTCCACCACCCCTCCTTCCAATATTCATATGCCTATGGCGTGATATATTTCGTGTCTCTACTTTCCCCCGTCCTTGATTTCCAGGCCGTTTTTTCCGCTTCCTGCTTTCCGCCAACCTTGGGACACTGTAAGGCTTTGAACTAACATGGAAAACCCCGCGCCATAGACAGGGGTTGCACTGTGGGACAGAAGACCGGTGAAGGCGGTGAAAATTCTAGACGCGTTTTGAGCTCCAGAGTCGCTAAATGGGCCTCGAACCGAACGTGTAACCCCACCAATGGATTACTCATTCGGAGAGCAATCCATTGGTGGAGTCTCACGTTCGGTTGGAGTCCTGTTTAGCGACTCTGGAGCTCATACGCCTCTCCCGGCATTCTGGCCAACTGTGAAGTATCCATCTCTTGTTGGTTTCCCGTAGGAGGATTTCTGTTTCCAAAGCACGGAAAATAAATTTAAAGGCTGAGAAAACAATTTACAAATCTTTTCCGCAAAAAAATGGGAAATTTCGGCTAGAAACGGTAGACAAGGCCGCGAGAGAAGTGTATGCAAATTTCCGGGGCTGTCAGCAACTCGATGCCGCCACGCCGTGCACCACCACACTGTACCACACTCGCGGGGCGGCCGGCCACTTTGTCACTGCCGCGCCGCCGCGTGTGTGTGGCCGCCGGCAAGCCCGATGGGCAAGCACGCGCTGCAAAGAGGCACACAGTGGGCCAGAAGACCGGTGGAGGCGGCCGAAACCCCGGACGCGTTTTCAGCTCCACAGTCGCTAAATGGGACTCGAACCAAACGTGTGACCCCACCAATGGATTGCTCTCGGAACGATGAATCCATTGGTGGGGTCGCACGTTCGGTTCGAGTCCCTTAGCGTCTCTGGAGCTCAAAACGCGTCCAGGGTTTCGACCGCCGCCACCGGTCTTCTGGCCCACTGTGGGGCGCACCGTGAGCGGTGCGTACACCGTGAAGCGACTCGCCGGCGACGCGCGCTGTTGCCTCGAGATGTTCTCGGCAGGGCGTGTTGCGTTGAACGGGGATCCTTTCACCACGTTTCGCCTCTTTTGGACCCTCTAAACCTTCCCTCCTCTCTCTCTCTCTCTCTCTCTCTCTCTCCCTCTCTCTCTCTCTCTCTCTCGCTGTATTTGCTCTGTAAGGCGTGTGTAGTTAATTCAGACCGTTCGCTTTGTTTACCTGGAGGGAGTGCGCGGCGCCGAAAACAAACCGCCAAAGAAAGGACAGGAAACTGGTGTGTGTGTGTGTGTGTGTGTGTGTGTGTGTCTGTGTCTGTGTGTGTGCGTGACGTACCGTGCGTGGTTTTTCACGTGCGCGACGCGAAATAAAAAGTTAGGTTTATCTTATGCGTTGACTGATGGACGTTGTATTAGATCTGGGTGTGGTTAATTCTTTGTTTGCCCGCGTGTGTATGTGTCAACGCATTACCTGTTCCTGGTCTTCCTGTTTTTGTTTTTGTGTGTGATATGAGGCCAGAACTGGTTTGCCGGTTTAGTGGAGGCCTCTGTTCTAAAGAAAAGCCGTGTTTTTAGACATTATTTACGCTGGAGCGGTGTAGAGTCGTGGAAATGAAACTTTACAAACTTTGAAAGAAAAATATGCAAACTGTCTTTGAATAAAAACACAAATACTTCCTAAAAAAAGGAAAAAAAAACATGGATTTTAGTCACGTGAACACCCGCACCCACAGTGTAGGTACATGCTGTGCAGGGGTCGTGGGAGGTCAGTGCAAAGAGACAGAAAACCGACGACTCTGATAATTTCCGACAGGCGCAGGCCAGCCTGGGCCCCTGGCCCTGGCCCGTGAGCGCGAAAAGTCCAGACGCATGGTTAAGCGAAAAGTCTTGTGTATATTTACTTTTCTGCCCAATTTGACGGACCGTCGGGCCCCGGGGAGGGTCAGGGCGTTGTGTGCTCTCTGCGTGGCCCGCTCTGGCTGTATTCACGCCGGTGGCCGCTCGTAGGATCGAACTCTGAACGGTGCAGCCCTTGTGTCGGCGGCGCCACAACTCGGCCGTTTTTACCACCCCGAGGGACCGGCAAATTGATTGCCCCATATCCGATCTGACTTGGAGATTTTAAGGCGACACGGCGCACAGTGGGCCAGAAGACCGGTGGAGGTGGACAAAACTCTAGACGCGTTTTGAGCTCCAGAGTCGCAAAATGGGGCTCGAACCGAACGTGTGACCCCACCAATGGATTCCTCTTTTGGAGAGCAATGCATTGGTGGGGTCACACGTTCGTTTCGAGGCCCACTAAGCGACTCGGGAGCTCAAAACACGTGCGGAGTTTTGTCCGCCTCCACCGGTCTTCTGGCCCACTGTGCGGCGACGCCACCCCACCTTTCTTGCCTCGGCTTCTTCTGACCCGCCGCGCCACTGCAAGACAGCCGTTGCGCGGGTCAGTGGATGTAACTGCAGGCGGGCAGGGCTTGGCTGGCCTGGCTGCAATGGAATATCAACCAGCTCTCTGCTTTGTGAGGTCGGGCGCCGGGACCGGAGTGAGTTAGTACCATGTTGCATCTGACGTCGACAGTTTAGAAACACGGTCTCCGCCAGGCGGCCGGCCGGTCCGGGCCCGGAGCTAGGTGGTGCCCTGGCTACGCCACGGCGTAGCGGCCGGAGCGGCCCCGGAACCCAAAGCTCCGGTGTCGGTCAAGTCCCTTCCGCCAGCCTGGCCTCGCGCAAGGCCCTAGCCCCGGGGCCTCTTCTTTCCCTCCCTCCCCGTCTCTCTCTCTTTCTCTCTCTCTCTCTTTCTCTCTCTCTCTCTCTCTTTCTCTCTCTCTCTCTCTCTCTCTCTCTCTCTCTCTCTCTCTCTCTCTCTCTCTCTCTCTCTCGGCCAGTGACGAGTCGACCAACTGTTCCGTCCGCAAAGGGCGGTCTCGAATCCACCGCAGAGGCACGCCAGCGCGGCGCTGCCCGGCGCTGCCCCTGCAGCTGAGACCGTTCGAAATGTAGCGAGGCGGCGCCGTGGACCGAGGAGAGGAACTTCGCCAACTGCGTGACGAAATCGCTGTTACGGTTTGCCTCCGGGCAGTCCACTGCTGCTTGTTGTGGTCAGTGAGATTTTGTGATATCAACCGTTCAATTTATTGGCACTGCATTTTTAAATTTTTAAGAACTGTAGAGAATTTTTAAGGTTTGTGAAGAATTTTAAAGAATGTTGCGAATGTTTAAGAATTTTAGAGAATTTTGACAAATTTCATAAAATTTTTAAAAAAAATCGAAGATTTTCAAAGAATTTTACGGAATTTTAAATCTGGGAACCAATTTTGGAAGATGTGAGTTTTCCTGGTTAAGATCAACTGCCTTGGCCACCATTGCAACTGGCCTTCGACCGTGCACACTCAAAGCTCGTCCCAGTTTGGTTGCAATATAAAACGGCGAGGTAAAACAAAAAAAAAAGCAGAGGTAAATTTTGCGTTGTTTGGTTCAATGATTCACCTGTCGCCGCTTTCTCGTTACAGACTAATATGTGACAGCTTTGCCCGCTCGATTCTCCCTTTCTCTTTAATTCGTCCACCGTGTTCTGCCATGCGAACCAGGGACGGCATTTAGTAGAAACGGGTTCGACCCTTTTTTTTCCAAACTTTTTTATTCTTTTTTTGCCGTCCGGGGTCATGTCCGTCGCCATGGTGACAGAGTCCGCTTTGAGGCGTGGCGGAGCGTGGCGTCGTCGTCGTATCGGCGTGCAGTGCAGGCCTAGGACTAGCGGGGAGCTCCGAAAAGAGATTAACCAATGCATATTCAGTTGGGATTTTTTTATTGCCATCCTTAGAGCCGCATGGCGGCGGCATCGGCAGCAGCTTCTTTCCATTTTCGATCTTTTTTCTGCGCCGGGGGGCGGACTACCCAACTCGCACATTTGCATGACAAAGTTCTCATCCGCGAGTCTGATCAAAACTTTTTTTTCTTACTCAATGCAACCGCCGTGTTCAAGTGAAAAATTCTGGTTTCTGGCGCCCCTTTTGGCAAAAATGGCGTTTAGCATGAGCTTGCATGGGTAAATGCGGCAAGGTGGGCACCTGCCGAAAAATACTTCGAGACCATGGAGACTATCATTGCATTTATAAACGAATCTTTATTAACGAAGCTTCCTTCGATCGTCATGTGTTCAGCACGCTTACAATTATTTTCTCTGTAAGCTTATGCATACTCAAAATACTTTGTTGCGACAAGTCAATTTTTCTTTGTACGACCAAAACTAGTTTGTGAAGTTTTGTCAGTGGGGAAGTGTAGATGTATGCTTTCGAAATGCCGTCCGAAAATTGCATTTTTCCCAAGGGGAATTCTAAAACTGTGAATGTAAATTTTTTGCACAATGATTGTTGTATAGAGTGTGCCAAATTGTGACGTACTTGCCACTCGAGCTGCCTACTTGCAGTCGTTTTTGCCTGAATGAGGGAAGTTGTTCCCTCTCGATTTTCTTGCAAGGAAGACCACGATCAAGATGGCCATGGTGGTGCTGTATGAAGTTGACCCGGATTCACGCCTCCTCCAGACTGCAGACCCGCGGCCTGCACGGCCCCACTGATGAGCGAGCCCCAAGTGGTCCAGAAGGGCCCCGAAAGGGGTTGGTCCGCAAGGGCGGGGGGTCCGGGGGCCGGGGGTGGCCTGGGGCACACATTACTCTGTGTTGCTGAATAGCGTGGCACGGCGAGCTTAACGCGAGGCAGCCAGCGCATCCAGCACTGCGGAATACTTGTGAATGTGACGACTAAACTTGAAGAGCAACGCCACGGCCCGGCCGTGCCCTCCGTGCCGGGCTCGTTGTGGCCCTCGCACAGTGGGCCAGAAGACCGGTGGAGGCGGACAAAACTAGAGACGCGTTCAGAGCTCCGGAGTCGCTAAACAGGACTCGAACCGAACGTGTGACCCCACCAATGGATTCCTCGTCCGGAGAGCAATCCATTGGTGGGGTCACAAGCTCGCTTCGAGTCTCGTTTAGGGACTATGGGGCTCAAAACGCGTCTAGAGTTTTGGCCGCCTCCACCGGTCTTCTGGCCCACTGTGCCTTGTGGGGTGTCGCAGTGCGCGTCCCGCCTCCGCGTACTCTCGTGTTTCGTCAACTGAAATAGTATTCACTGGAGGAAGGGCGCGCGGACGCGGGGAGCGGCGAGAAAAAAAATGAAATAAAATAAAAAAGACGTGCATTTATACTACGTTTGCCGCAGGGAAAGAATTTTCGGCACGGCGGTCTTCAGACGAGGAATGTGCGACTTCCTGCCAACATGTCGGGCAATGCCAAGTGCACCAAACTCCAGGTTAACACGAACAGCCCGTGCATTTTCATGAGCAGAATGCAGCCTTCTCATTTCCAAGCCAAGTACTGCATGCACTTTAAACGAGGGGGTAACGACTGGTAAATTTCGTGTCAGTCGGATTACTGATTACCCCGGATAACCCCGGATTACCCCCAAATTACCTCCGGATTACAACAAAAAAATTCCTGGATTACCTTTGGATTTAGCAGGATTACCCCGGATTACCTCAAAATTTTCCCGGATTACCCCGGATTACCTCAAAATTTCGGGTTATCCGGATTACGGATTACCAATTTGCTGTCAGCCGGATTCCCGAAGTCGTTACCCCCTCGACTTTAAAAGTCCTACGGTGAAGATTCTCTCTATCATTGTGAAAATTCTCTATGTAACTGTGAAAATTTTCTTTTTCATTGTAAAATTTTTTCTATGTCATTGTGCAACTCAATAGAAAAGTTTCACTTTGATAAAGAAAATGCTCACAATGATCTATAGAATTTTCAAAATGATATGAAGAATTTTCACAATGATACAGATATTCTTCCCTGCAAGACTTTCTGAGTGCATGCAGCATATCATTGTGAAAATTCTCTAGATCATTGTGAAAATCCGATAAATCATTGTGAGAATCCTCTATATCACAGTGAAAATTTTCTATATGATGCTGGTAACTTTTTACATCATTGTGTAAATTCTCTAAATTATGGAGGTGCAGCTGTCAACGTAAATCACCTTTAAAAATCCATCGTGCCTTATACATGTTTTGTCGAATTTCCACCACAAAATATCAATATTGCAATCACTTAAAGCTTTTTTTTTCTTTTTACACTGGACCGTTTTTACCGAGGTATTTCAGCCGTGCAGCCTTTCAAGGGAGGAGTTTACTTCAAAAATTAGCATAAATGCGTCTGCAGCTCAAATGCGCGTAATTCGAATGCAACGGCTAATGCTTCTCCGCCTCGAGACGCGCTTTCGTGCCACGCGGCAATCTGTTACCTGCCGTTGCTTTGACCGAGTCATTTACCGGCACAGTGGGCCAGAAGACCGGTGGAGGCGGCCAAAACTCCAGACTCGTTTTGAGCTCCAGAGTCGCTAAATGGGACTCGGACCGGACGTGTGACCCCACCAATCGATTGCTCTTCGAATGAGGAATCTATTGGTGGGATCACACGCTCGGTTCGAGGCCTGTTCAGCGACTCTGGAGCTCAAAACGCGTCTAGAGTTGTGTCCGCCTCCACAGGCCTTCCGGCCCACTAAGCGGCTATTCGGCCGAAGAAGCTAATTCGTGTTGGCCGGGCGAGTATTTACTTTTCGAACGGAGCCAAAAAAATGTACAGTGGGTCAGCGAGTGATTGAGTTGTCGTTGTCGAGACGTTGTACAACGTGCTTGTTGGCGGGCGTGACTTGGAGCCCCCATCCGTCACAGTGCCGTGTCGGTGTCAGAGGTGCTTGTTTGTATGGGAGAGAGAGGGGAGAGAGAGGAGAGAGAGAGAGAGAGAGAGAGAGAGAGAGAGAGAGAGAGGTTAGAAAGGGGAGGCGCCAGTGACATCCCGCGTGCTGCCTTGTTTTTATTTCGTGTCGAAGCAAACGGTGCATGAACCCGGCAGGGTGGCACTCGATGCCATGCGCCTTCTAACGGGGTTTCTGTCCGTTCGCCTGTCTGTCTGTCTGTCTGTCTGTCTGTCTGTCTGTCTGTCTGTCTGTCTGTCTGTCCGTCTCCACCCTCCATTAGTTGGGCCGGCTCTGTCTTTTTCGCTTCCGTCGGACTATATATCTCGTGGCGATGCGCGCGCACACTGCGTTCTGCTGCGTTCACTGCGTCCTGCAGTCAGTGGGAGATGCATTTGAAAAATTGCTTCCAGCGTGGTAGAAAGGCGCGCAGGGAAATTTAATCTGGCTAACCGCTTCGCGTTTGCTGCTGTATTAAATAATACCGGAGGGAAAACTTTAAGGCGTGTATGAGACGGATGATGAAGAGCAAGAAGCGAGGGGGGAACAGCTTTCCACATTCGTTGTACAAAATTTGACCACATTCCACATTCAGGAGGCAAAAACGCCCGTAAGTAGGCAACATGTGTGGCAAAAAAGCAAGAAATCTTGCACATTCTTGCACATTCACACAATCATTGTACACAAAATTTTACAGTGGGTCACCCCTTGGCAAGTGATGAAGAAAGTATGACTCCGGGCGGTGCGGGAGGATGTGGTATTTGGTTTCACTCGGACGGTAAATGTTCTTCCTCCTGCCACCGCACAGTGGGCCAGAAGACCAGTGGAGGTGGTCAAAAACGTGGACGCGTTTTCAGCCCCAGAGTCGCTAAACAGGATTCGGACCAAACGTGTGACCCCATCAATGGATTCCTCGTTTGAAGAGCAATTCATTGGTGGGGTCACACGTTCGGTTTCAGTCCCATTTAGCAACTGTAGAGCTCAAAACGCGTCAGGAGTTTTGGCCACCTGCGCTAGTCTTCTGGCCCACCACTGTGGGCCGCCTGGCATCATGCCGGCATTCAAGTTCTGATGAGCGGCTTCCTGCAAGGACCGTCTTTCCTCCTACCTGGCCTATTTTCACC
>NW_023144627.1:6691218-6706138 GCF_012932325.1 Thrips palmi
AGAAACAAAAGTCTCACCATTGTTTTGGCGAGAAACAAAAGTCTCACCATTGTTTTGGCGAGAAACAAATGTCTCGCCAAAATATGGCAATAATTGCAACCCCACTCTATTGGATACCGGGAAATATATCCCAGTCAATTATTGCCATATTTTGACAAGACATTTGTTTCTCGCCAAAAAATGGTGAGACTTTTTTTTTCTCGCCTAAAAAATGGTGAGACTTTTGTTTCTCGCCACAGAATGGCGAGACTTTTGTGTCTCACCAAATTTTGGCCATCAGTCTCGCCATTCAATTTTCAGTGCTAAACGTAATCCAAATTTCTTTCAGCAATCCTTCCTTCTTTTAGAAAAGCGAGTACAGAATCGGGTTCTGCGTTAAATTTTACGTGAAGAACCATGTTGCGTTGTGATTTATTAGTTTATTTTCTGCATTCCTACAATTGGGAAATGTGAGGTTAAAAATGGCGGACGTGAAACCGAACGCGCTGGGCTAGTTTGGCTAAGAAGCTACCTTAGCCAGAGGGGTCTCCCTAAGGATCAGGGGCCAAGACCCTTAGCTGAGGTGACCGGTCCTTGTAAAACACGACAAAGTTTTTACCGTGCGGGTTGTTCCAATAACATTTCCAATCATCATTTTTTCAAAGAGTGCATGTATTAAGGGTCATGGTTATGCACGATTAGGGTCTTATTTGAGTGTCCACCCCTCGTGTTTTCGACAGTGTAGTCGTTTTCTACAGTGCCGCCGGAATCCCCGGGTGATGGCCGCCGCTCGGCGCCGTTCGGCGTCTGCCGAAGCCCGCTTGGGTTGTCCGGCCACTTGGTGCTGGCGCTTGGTGGCGCTTGTGCCACTTCGGCCGCTTGCTGTTTGCGGATACCTTTAATGGCGCTTAACTTGAGTGCAGTTGGGTAACGACTTCCGGGTGGTTGGTCCGCGTGTCGCCGCGTCGCTGCCGGCCGGGTCAGGACGAGGCGGGACGAGGCTGGGACGCACAGTGGGCCAGAAGGCCGGGGGAGGCGGCCAAAACCCTAGACGCGTTTTGAGCTCCAGAGTCACTAAACAGGCCTCGAACCGAACGTGTGACCCCACCAATGGATTGCTCTTCGAACTGGGAATCCATTGGTGGGGTCACACGTCTGGTTCGAGTCCTGGTCGGTGACTCTATGGCCCAAAACGCGTCTAGGGTTTTGGCCGCCTCCACCGGTCCTCTGGCCCACTATGGGAGGTCCGGATGGTTGTGTACCTCCGACGCGTCGCCGGCGGCCCCGCCGTGCAAGTTCACTATCACCGGAAGGAATTTTAATTGTGACCTCCCTCGCCGCCTGTACATAAAGTTTCATTCCCCTGATGAATCCCCCTGGAACTTGTTGCTGCATAGTTTTCAAATAGTAATATTTCTCCGCGTCGTGCGTGCACTGGGAGGGGTCTTGTACGCTGGGCAGGCGGCGCTAGGCGCATTTCGATTAAAAACTTTTTTCTTGCTTTATTTCGGCGCTATTTTTTTCGCACGGCGTTGTTCTTTCAATGAGAAAAGCAATTTTGTTGGAATGTTCATGCGTTCATATAATTATGATAGACGTGCCAGAGGTGGTGCGACCGCGGATTTTTCAAAGCTACCTCAACCCTCGTACGTCCTCCATCTTCGTCGTTGCAGGGGTGGGGTATGCTGCAAATGGGGACACTGTTCTATGAGTGAGAGAGAGAGAGAGAGAGAGAGAGAGAGAGGGAGAGAGAGACAGAGACAGAGACAGAGACAGAGAGAGAGAGAGAGAGAGAGAGAGAGAGAGAGAGAGAGAGAGAGAGAGAGAGAGAGAGAGAGAGAGAAACTGCGTGTAAAATTGCGAAAAATTTCTGGAATTACTCATTGTTTGCAGCTCGGGCGCGAGCATTAACGCGACGTGTTTCGCCCTGTTAGTCACTCGGAATCCGATGCGCCGGAGGCACTGCTGTCTCTCTCGCACCCACTGTGATTGTTTGTCCAGGCGCGTGTATGTGTGTGTGAGAGAGAGAGAGAGAGAGAGAGAGAGAGAGAGAGAGAGAGAGAGAAAAAGAGAGAGATTTGCGAAACCCCGGCGCGGTTTAGAAATGTGGGCCGCGCTACGGTGGCTGATGAAAAGGTTACTTCCACGCCTCGCGCTGGGGGAATTGCGACGCGAATGCGGCTAACGCAAAAAACACGTGCCCTCGTTTTGGACATTTTTCACCCCCTCCGACCCTTCCGACCCCTCCGGCCCCCTCGTCCCCCTTCCCGACCCCCCGACCCCTCCGGCGAGCCGGGGCAGCGACCCGCGCCTGCACTTAGCCGCCGTTGTTTGCGTCGATCTAATGCACTCGATCGATATCAATATCCACCGCAGCCTGCGTGTGTCCGTGTGTCCGCGGTGACAAGTCAGAGACTGGCCGACGTGGCGTTAGCCATGCGGGGACACTGCCCGTCGATGGTCGGAAGCGTCTCGATACACTCTCAGCCTTTTACTGACTATTTCTCATTAGCAGACGCTTTTCTGTAAGTCACCATTAGCATTAAGTTCATGAAAACTTTAAAATATCTTTGTAGTTTACTTAGAAAACGATATCAGTTCAGTAATTTGCAGCAGTTGCCAAGGAATACTGAGAAAAATACTAATTATTATGGTTGCTTTTGGAAATGCGTCTGCTTATGAGAAAGTGTGTGAGAGGGTTTTCCCTTCTCTGTTGGTTTCTGTAGTCCCGTACTTTGTTGGTTTGTTTTGATTAGTAAAATGCTCCAGGGAAAATCAATTTTAACAATTCAGTACTTGCCCTCCTTTTTCTTGTCGCAGTTGTAGTTTATGCGACTATTTTAAAAAAAATGCATTGTGACCTGTTTCCAAAATTCTGATTTTGGTTGTTTACTCTAAATGTGAAAGGCTGCATATAACAGCAGAGCTTTCCTCCATGATTCAAAAGAAATTCGACACTGTATTTGCAAGACGCATTTAATTTTCAGAGGTAAGTTGTTACAAAGTCAGCTGCACTTGCCATGTGGATAATTTTCATCGTACTGTGGAGAATCTGCAAGACTTTCGGCGCACTCCAAATGCCATTCGGTGAGAGGCTTTGTGCCACAATATAATGAAGCTCTTCTCCAGAATACTACTAACGACATTCGTTTAAATATGTGTAAGGTACAGTAAATTCTCAATGGTATGTTATGAAGTCAGCTGCACCGCAATAATATAGAGAATCTTTACTACTTTTAGAGTGTGCTGCCCGTGGCGGCCCAGGTGGGTGTCACTAACCTGGTCCCTCTCTGCGCCGCCACTCCACGAAGTGCGCAGTGCCCGCAGTGTGGTGGTCACTCATGCACAATAACTAGCCGGATGATTATGCAAACGCTGGCAGGCGCCTGCCTCTCTTTGCGGCGTGTTTTGGGCCTTCCACGCACAATGCACCGAAAGCAACAGGGAATTAGGTGCCAGGTTGTTGGACGGGCGTTCGAGGGGAAAATCCTCTTTGCCGAATGTGTTCCCCAGCGCCGCCCAGCGCCGCCCAGCGCAGGGGCGGCCAAGGAAGGGCTGCGAGTTCGCATGTTCGAGAGGCGGAACTGAAAATCCACTTTGCGTCCCTGCGTTCCCTCCGTGTCTCCCTTCCGTCCCGTTCGCCTCTTGCATCTTCCTCCCATCACCCCTGCGCACGGCTCTCCACGTCCCGTCTTAATCTCGTCAAGGTGTCGAGTCTATCGGCCGGCCCGAGTGCCGGAGCCGGACCGGGTTACACATTTTTGGGAGAGTCAACTGGGGTTACGCAGAAACTTTTACCCCTTATTCGGACACTGATAGTGTCAGTTTTTGAACCCTCGACCTTAAGCTCGCGGTACCATCTCCACTGAACCGTGAAAGGCTCCACTACCATATTATGGTGGAGATTTTCTCCATAATACAAACGAATTTGTCAAAATATCAAGATATTTTTTACATAGCTATCAGGTACAGTGAATTCTCAATGGTGCGTTATAAAGTCAACTGCACCACCATAATATATACAAAACTTACGCTGCTATAATACAGGAAACCTTCACCATACAACATGAAGAGTGCGTCGCTGTTCGGACGCCACACGGACGCTAGCGCCGGGTGCGTGCAGGTAGCTGCTGACATAAGGCAACAAGGAAACCAAGATGCTAGTATAGTTGATTTCTCCCAAAAGTGAGGTGTTTGATCCTTACTGCCAGAATCGGGCAGCAAACTGCCCTTAAGACTCCGTTTGCAGAGTCATTACTTAATTTTTATCGTTTCCCCGACGTAAATGGACGCGGGACGAGAGGGTTGGCTCGCGTGCTGGCAGCACCGGCAGGGCTGGCGGCGCAGGCAGCGGCTCCGTGAATCAAAACAAGCGTGAAACTGCCGACTCGGCGGAAACTTTGCACTCATTATTGGCGCCGTGTCGTAATAAGAAGGGGTGATTCTGTCAAACTGTTGCGGCGCAACTCTGCCTCGGGCCATTAGCGCTTCGGGACGTGACGTGGACGCAGCCGGAACGGTTTTATTTCGCCAGAAAGAGACTGATTTTTAGTTTCGGTCATTTGGAAGGAACCTGCCAAGTAAAGGTCGAAGCAAAGCGAAACAGAAGTTCCTCTGCAAAATCCACCATTTACTCATACATATCCATAGAAGTGTACACCTTTTGGAGTGCACTGACTAAGAGCAACAAATCTATTGGAGTGTACCTGCCACATCCATGGGAGTCTGATAGACCAGTAGATATCTTAAGGAATCTCATGGACAAGAACACTTCTGAAAGAGTCTCAGAGACAGGTACACATATATAGGAGACTGATGAACCAGTATACTTCTGACAGACAAGTGGATACCCATATAATAGTATTTAAGGCAAGTACACGCCTATTTAGGAGTCTGATAAACAAGTGCGTACTTATTTATGGGAGTCTGATGGTCAAGTACATATCTCTAGGATCCAGTTCATGAGATGAGAGTGTGCTTCGTTCAGACTTGCGATTTTCTTTGTGAGGCCAAAGTCAAGGTTTGGAGGTTTTGGTGCTGAGGTTGCTTCGGCCAGCAGCACCTCCGCACTGGTAGCAACTCCCTTTTCCGGCGTGGCTGCGAAAGCCCCGCCGGATTCTGTGCCTTAGTGACCGCTCCGCCAGCCGGGCCGAGGGAGATTGAATTTGGCATTGGCTTTGCGGAACCTGCTGAGAACATTGGGGCCCTGCTTTTAAAAATGCAGAAATAGCGCTCCACCTGGGAGTACATTCCTAACACGGTCCGGACTCGGCCGCCCCGAAGCCGTTTCTCCTCCCTCTCCGACCCGAGAGGGCGGGAACGTGCCGAACGTGACAAAGCATTCACTCTAAATGTCATGGGACTTTTTTTGTCCCACAGTTTATGCAATTTTAAGCACATCCGGTGGTGATGCAATTTTGTGTCCGCCAGGCGGGACAAATTGTCTAGTGAAAGTACAAGTTGCAGCTGGCGCCGGACAAAATGTGTCACCAGACGGGAACAAAATTGTATCAGCGTCGGATGTGCTTAAAATTGCATAAACCGTGGGACAAAAAAAGTCCCATGACATTTAGTGTGATTCGATACAGATTTCGGAGTAAACAGCACGGCCGAAAGAAGGGAACCCTTTGCTCGCATTCAAGTAACTAACCACCCCCTTTCCTCAACAAGGCCGCAGCAAAGAGTGCTCCGCGCCTCGCAGGCCGCACGGCCACACAGTGGGCCAGAAGACCAGTGGAGGCGGTCGAAATCCCGGACGGGTTTTCAGCTCCAGAGTCGGAACCTAAGGTGTGGCCCCACCAATGGATTGCTCTCCGAACGAGGAGTCCATGGGTGGGATCACACGGTCAGTTCGAGGCCTGTTTAGCGACTCCGGAGCTCAAAACGCGTCTCAAGTTTTAGCCGGCAGTGCGTGTCCTCTGGCCCACTGTGCGGGGCTGGACCACTCGCATCCTAATCTTTTTCCCTCAGACAAGAAAGATTGGCAAACAGACGTAATGCTGCGGACCTCGTTCTTCCTCGCGACCCGCTTTGGGCCCAAGGTCTAAGGCCGGGTAGGTCAGCAGACCGGGGGAGCGACAGGGAGAGAGAGAGAGAGAGAGAGAGAGAGAGAGAGAGAGAGAGAGAGAGAGGGGGGGGAGGGAGGGAGGGAGGGAGGGAGAGGACCGTTTGACCGATCGCTTGGCGAACGTCACGGCCGTATAGACCCTCCCTTCCTTCAACTGACTGGACCAAAGATCGAACTGTGTGAGTAAGGGCCTCAAACCGGACGGTCTGTGTACCTCAGCACACCAATTACATCGCTTTCCACACGGTCAAAGCAGGGGCGGTCCCAGGGGAGAGCCAAAGAGGGGGAGGCGAGGGCCCTTCTCAAGTTGAATGTATGACAATGGCGCGTGTGCTCGACGGAATGGTCCCGGGTTCGAAACCGACTGATCTTTTTTTCCCAGAGTGGGGAGTGCGGGAGTGAGGGACGGGAAGAGCAATCATTTCCCGCGCTGATTTCGCTGGGACGCTGTCCATCACTTCGCGACGCCGCCACTCCTTTTTGCCCCTCACTTTTTTCCACCAGTTTCGTCTTCCCAGTGTCGTCCGGAACCGCCAGTCTCCCCCCCCCTCCCCTTCCCCCTCCCCCTTTCCCGCGGATGAGAGAAATTTAGTGGATGGACGGGGGTTGTTTGATGCCCCAAGGGGTTTGTGACCCGTGCGTGCTTCTACCTTGTCTCGATTATTATTGACGGACGCAGAGAGGAGAGAAACCGGACGTCCTATCTCCTTTATTTGGACGCGTTTTGATCTTCAGAGTCGCTCTTTAGGACTCAAACTGATTGTGGGACCCATCAATGGATTCCTCGTTCGAAGAGGAATCCATTGGTGGGGTCATATGTCTGTCTGGTTCGAGCCGCATTTAGCGACTCAGGAGCTCAAAACGCGTCTGCAATTTTGACCCCCTGCACCGGTTTTCCGGCCCACTGTGCAACGGGAGAGAAACGTCCCGCGGGACGGCGGGAAACTGCCGCCACCTGATTGAGCTTGACGTCGTGACCTCTCGGCAGCGCGGAGGCGCCAGGGCAACAAACACCTGGCCGGCCTGGCCGGCAGAAGCACGCATTCCCCGGACGGTAGCGCAGTTACCGTGCCGAGTGGTCGTTCAAGTCGGACGTAAAAGTGGAATCGGAGAGGCAGGGCCCTGCACAGTGGGCCAGAAGACCGGTGGAGGCGGCCAAAACCCCGGACGCGTTTCGAGCTCTAGAGTCACTAAACGGGACTCGAACTGAACGTGTGACCCCACCAATGGATTCCTCGTTCGGAGAGCAGTCCATTGGTGGGGTCACACTGGTAGAACTCAAGCGTAGTTTTACGCCTTTCTTCAAGCGTAGTAGAACTACGCTCGGCTTCAAGCATAGTTCTCCATTTTGCCCCTCTCCCGCCTATCTAAATGCATAGGAGAATTTCTTCTCTACGCTTGACGTCAAGCGTAAAGTCTTCAAGCGTAGTTGTATGCTTGAATCAAGCATACAACTACGCTTCAGTTTTACCGGTGCACACGTTCGGTTCGAGTCCCATTTAGCGACTCTGGAGCTCAAAACGCGTCTAGAGTTTTGTCCGCCTCCACCGGTCGTCTGGCCCACTGTGCCCTGCGGGGATGGCCGGGCCGAGCCCAGGGCGCCGCGGGGGCGAAGCGGGAGGGCTCGGACGCATGAGGAAGTCGGTACAGAATGTTTTGATGGGGCGCGCTTTCTATTGATACGAGCTCAGAAGGAAAACATTCTGCTTCCCCCTGATTTTTGCGCGAGTCTACTCGCACTTTTCCTCGTGGCCGTGGCCGACCAGTCTTTTGTGAAACGGATTTGACCGGAAAACTTGTGCAGGAACGGAATTGCTCTTTTTCTCTGCTAAACTTTCAATAGCCGCCACCACACGTGTGCTGCAATGCACAGTGGACCAGAAGACCAGTGGAGGTGGCCAAAATTCTAGACGCTTTTGGAGCCCCAGAGTCGCCAAATGGGACTATACCCAACGTGTGACCCCCACCAATGCATTGCTCTGCGAACGAGGAATCCGTCGGTGGGGTCACACGTTCGGTTCAAGTCCCATTTAGCGACTCTGGAGCTCAAACCACGTCTAGAATTTTGGCCGCCCCCACCGGTCTTCTGGCCCACTGTGCAACGTGGACCGTCCACTATCTCGTACACAAGAAAATCCAGCAGGAATTATCAGTGTTTCGAAGTGCCGTGTTATCCGATGGACTCGAGCGGCTACTTTGTCCACCGCTGCGTCTGCAGGCGACGTTTCCCCGTTTTTCCGCGGTCTTCCGGACGGCGCCATTGCCCGTAGTGGAGCTTAGGGGAAAACAAATGCGCCGAAATCGTCGCGTTTAATGGCCGGAGGGCACTGCGCGCCACTGCAAGAAGGCGGGCCCCCACTGCTGAGAATAATTTGGAAACTTTGCAAAAGTGTGGTCGAAAGCTGTGTCTGCAGCGTCCTTTTTCAAAATTTCTGGAATTTTCTGGATTGTTTGAACACCTTGCGTTTTATAAATCACCTTTCTTAAGCTGTGTCAGTGGTGTCGTTTTCCCAAAATTTCTGGAATTTTCTGGATTTTCTAAAGACCTTGCGTTTAAGTAAAAACCCTTTTTTGCACTATACCCACTGGAAATTCCATGTTAAATGTAAATCACGTTGAAAATCTGGAATTTTTGAAATGTCGAAGGGAATGTTTTCACTATTACTCCAGCAATTTTCAAGCGCACGCTAAATGTTAATGTACAATTTTGTGCGTGGCGATGCATAATTTTACACCTGTGTACCGTCGTGCATAAAATTGTGCTTGAATTTGCATCAATTTATGCCTTTTGACGCATAATATTATGCGAATTCAACGCATGCACAAAACCGCGTGGTAGTTGCACGTATAAAATTCTGCCTCAACATTCAGTGTGTTCTTGTTTTAAGAGGGCAGCCAAGGGGTTTTTCGCGGCCAGCTTAGCCTGTCTCGGCCATCTAGATGAGGCGTGGTGGGGTCAACTCGAGGGCCTGGCGCGGCCCCGAGCGGCCTGGAGGCGGCAGGAGAGGGGTGTGATTTGGTTGGGGGTGTAGCTTTTAAGGCCCGCCGGTCTGCGAGTCCCCCTTTCTAAAGGAATTTAAAAAGGCCCTCGGAGGGCGGCGGGACGCTGGCGAGGTGAGGCGCCGCAGTGAGGGCGGCGACCTCTTTTCCTTCCTCCATTTTCGTAAGTCGGGAGGTCGCGGCGGCATTGGTGCTGTCCATGGACGTCCACGGCGAGGCCGAAAGGATTTCGGGAGGTTGGCTGGTCCGGCGCCGCGGGCTACAAGCAGCTAGAAGAGGTGGAGTAATAGGCGAGCGGACGGCCGCGTCTCACAGTGGGCCAGGAGACCGGCGCCCGCGGCCGAAACTGCAGACGCGTTTTGAGCTCCAGAGTCGCTAAACGGGACTCGTACCCAACGTGTGACCCCACCAATGGATTCGTCGTTCGGAGAGCATTCCATTGGTGGGGTCACACGTTCGGTTCAAGTCCCATTTAGCGACCCGTACAAAAATAAATGCCTCTAGAGTGTCTCGAGCCGAGACACTCTAGAGACGTTCTGGAGACGATGTGGAGACGGTCTGGAGACACTGAGGAGGCAAAATCGGAGACACTGTCGAGACGCTTTGGAGACACCGCCGAGACACTGTGGAGACGTCGGGAGTTTCTCGACACTGTCTCTATTCTGTCTCGAAAAGGAGACACTCTGGAGACGTTCTGGAGACACTTTAGGGAGACGATCTAGAGACAGTGCGGAGACACTGTCGAGACACGCGGCGGGAGCGCCGGGCGCCTCCCCCCTCCTCCCACGAGACGGCGTGGAGACGCTTTGGAGACGTTCTAGAGACACAACTGGCTCCCCTCCAAACAAAAACTGAAGCCGGCGCCGCACTGGGCGGATTCGACCCACAGATTGCCAGCATCACAACACGGTTGACTGACGTCGGAGCGCACTCGGCCAAAGTGACGCTCCTTAGAGGAGGTCTGCCGACGCGCCGACACATGG
This sequence comes from Thrips palmi, assembly GCF_012932325.1. NCBI lineage: Eukaryota > Metazoa > Arthropoda > Insecta > Thysanoptera > Thripidae > Thrips > Thrips palmi. The sequence continues at coordinate 6,701,248 of NW_023144627.1, forward strand.
TTCGGACCAGCGGCAACACTCTGCGCGGCCACCGCTGTCGTTTTACTTAAAACATCTTGGTTGTCAGCACTATGTTCGTTTCTCTGTTTGAATACCCCGTTTTCTGAACGTTCCTTTATTCAAATGCACTGAAAGTAATTACTAATGAATAACACTGCATGAACTTCTCGTGACAGCGGTCGCCGCGTGGAGTGTAGAGTATTGCCGCTGCACGGAACCATGTGTCGGCGCGCCGGCAGACCTCCTCTAAGGTGCGTCACTTTGGCCGAGTGCGCTCCGACGTCAGTCAACCGTGTTGTGATGCTGGCAATCTGTGGGTCGAATCCGCCCAGTGCGGCGCCGGCTTCAGTTTTTGTTTGGAGGGGAGCCAGTTGTGTCTCTAGAACGTCTCCAAAGCGTCTCCACGCCGTCTCGTGGGAGGAGGGGGGAGGCGCCCGGCGCTCCCGCCGCGTGTCTCGACAGTGTCTCCGCACTGTCTCTAGATCGTCTCCCTAAAGTGTCTCCAGAACGTCTCCAGAGTGTCTCCTTTTCGAGACAGAATAGAGACAGTGTCGAGAAACTCCCGACGTCTCCACAGTGTCTCGGCGGTGTCTCCAAAGCGTCTCGACAGTGTCTCCGATTTTGCCTCCTCAGTGTCTCCAGACCGTCTCCACATCGTCTCCAGAACGTCTCTAGAGTGTCTCGGCTCGAGACACTCTAGAGGCATTTATTTTTGTACGGGGACTCTGGACCTCCACCGGTCTTCTGTGGCGGCAGACCGCCGGAAAGGGGGGTCCGACTGTGACGAGATTGTCCTGAGAGGGCGCCTCTAACTTTAATGCCTCGTGTGTTGCAGGTGGCCATGTGTTCGGTGGGATCCTTGACGCGGGCGGATTAGCCCGGGGCTTTGTCGTGCAGCATGGCCAGCATGGCCAGCATGGCGTGCGTGGCGCGGCCCCTGCTGCCGCTGCTGCTGGTCGCCATGGCGACGACGTTCAGCAGCGCCGTGCCCCCCGAGCCGCCGCCGCTGCCCCCGGCCACCATCGCCGACTCGCTCAACTTCCAGAAAAACCGTGAGTACCCCGCTTGGACCTACTTTTAAATTGGCTCCACACTCCTGAAGAAGTTCCCACTGAGAAATGTCGTGCAGGCATAATACGAAGCTGATTCTCAACATGATGTGCAGAGATATTTATTCAGTCGCGCTTAAAATCTTACGAACTATTTTAGGCCTTTTAAAGAGAACCAGCTTGTATCAGTAAGTATTTTGAGCATATATAAGCTTGCAACGATATTCTTTTTCATTTACAAACTATTCCTTCGTATGGCAAACTAAATAGTTTGTACCTTCCATAAGCTCAATCGGATGTAGGGCAATATGGAATCTCGAGACTGCAGAGTTATCGCGTTAACGGGTTAGATTGTCCCACCCCAGTGCAGTCACATTGCTGTTTAAATCGAGTCGCTGGTTCATCGAAATACTTTGTGGGCAAAAGAGCCAATTTGGTGTCGTTTTTCGCTTTTCGCCAAAACACGCATTCCGGGTCCCTCTCGAGGTTCTGTCTGTTGGGACCGCTCTATTACGCAACGAGACGCAAGAAGGGTGTCTTATTCCCAGCGAGATAACTTTTCCGGAAAGTTGGTGCAGTGGCGAGGGGAGCGGAAATTTACTTAAAACAGGAAGATCTGCTGAGTGGGGAGCTAATCCAAGCCCCCTGCTAGGACCGGGCCCCGCCGGCCAGCGGACAGTGGGCCAGAAGACCGGTGGAGGCGGCCAAAATCCCGGACGCGTTTTGAGCTTCAGTGTCGCTAAACGGGACTCAAAATGAACGTGTGCCCCACCAATGGATTGCTCTCCGAACGAGGAATCCATTGGTGGGGTCACACGTTCGGTTCGAGTCCCATTTAGCGACTTTGGGGCTCCAAACGCGTTTAGAGTTTTGGCCGCCTCCACCGGTCGTCTGGCCCACTGTGCAGCGGACGCGCCTCCAAAGTGGACCGGGATGTCACTCACGCCGCCATTACACTCTTAGCGCCGAGTCCTAATTGAAGAAAGCAGACACGCAAACATGGCCTTTGGAAAGATGTAACTTCACTGCAAAAGTGCGGGCACCAGCAGGCGAATTAATTCCAGGCGAGTTTAAGTCGCGTGTCTTTATTGCTGTCTTTTATATTTCATTTCATTTTTTTTCTGCCCCCCGTCGCTGCGTTGGCTGGGATTTTCATTCTCCTGGCCATTTTAATTTTACTGCGTTGAACGTATTACTGCGATGCGCGTTCCCATCTCGCGCTGCGTTTTTCCCGGGCGGTTTTCCTGGAAGCGGGCGTATTTCGGTCCCTGTTTGTTCAATGCTTTACTCGCCGCGCTGTCCCGTCCGTGAGCGTCTGGCTTTCCACGTATCTGCATCAATCGCATCATGATCAAAGGTAGTACGCGCTTCATTGTTTGCTCTCGAAAATCGTATTCCCGCATGAACTGCCCGGGCGGAGCAGCCGCTTGTATATTGACCCGCAGAATCCGACTACAAGAGATATTGAAACGACGTGAAAAAAAAAATCCGACCCACAAAGTGATTGTCATGCATTTCGATCGATTTGGGCCGGAATGTCCTATAGCTTCTATACAGGGCGTGACAACAATGTCTTCTTTGGTTTTGATGACGTCGTTGTGAGGAAAATAGGTCTTAAAATTGTGATAAAGTGACGACTAAAATTGTCAAGTGACGACTAAAATTGTCAAGTGACGACTAAATTTGTCAAGTGACGACTAAAATTGTCAAGTGACGACTAAAATTGTCAAGTGACGACTAAAATTGTCAAGTGACGACTAAATTGTCAAGTGACGACTAAAATTGTCAAGTGACGACTAAAATTGTCAAGTGACGACTAAAATTGTCAAGTGACGACTAAAATTGTCAAGTGACGACTAAAATTGTCAAGTGACGACTAAAATTGTCAAGTGACGACTAAAATTGTCAAGTGACGACTAAAATTGTCAAGTGACGACTAAAATTGTCAAGTGACGACTAAAATTGTCAAGTGACGACTAAAATTTTCACAGTGCTGCCCCTCGCCCAGCCCAACGCGACGTGGGCGCACGGATGCACTTGGCCGTGTAGCGGCACGGCGTGGCCGCGACGAATGGAGGTATTTTTGGCATCCGCCGTGCGACCCGCGGGCAGGGGCAGCCCAGTGCAGGGGCAGGGCCGCGCAGCACAGTGGGCCAGAAGATCGGTGGAGGCGGACAAAGCTTTAGACGCGTTTTGAGCTCCAGGGCTTGAACCGAACGTGTGACCCCACCATCGGGTTTCCTGTTCAGAAAGCAATCCATTGGTGGGGTCACACCCTCGGTTCGAGGCCTGTTTAGCGACTCTGGATCTCGAAACACGCCTAGAGTTTTGGCCACCTCCACCGGTCTTCTGGCCCACTGTGTGGAACCTTCGTCGTGGGGCCGAGGCGGCACGGCCACCAGCAGCAGGGTCCGCTCGGCGAGGAATGGCATTTGGGCCTGACCCTGGCCGTGTGGGGGCCACTGCAGTTTTCGGGGCGACGTGGCGCAACCCTCAACCCTTTCGCGGAACCACGCGCAGTGGGCCAGAGGACCGGCCAAAACTCTGGTCGCGTTTTGAGCTCCAGGGTCGCTAAATGGGACTCGAACCGAACGTGTGACCCCACGTTCTCTCCTCGTTCGGAGAGCAATCCATTGGTGGGGTCACACGTTCGGTCCGAGTCCTATTTAGCGACTCTGGAGCTCTAAACGCGCCTAGAATTTTGGCCGCCACCTGGCAACCCTTTCGACTCTGGTTTACCGTGGGAATTTTTGCCTAATTTATGTGGCAGACCTGGGCAGCACGGTGGCCCTATTCTCGCTGTTCGCTAGCCACCATCAGGTGGGCAGAACGGCTCCATGCAGGAGATTGGGCCTCGAATTTATGTGGCAACAGCGCGACCCCGCCGCCCTGATTTATCCCTGACGATTCCCCTTGACAACGTCGAATATCGATACGGTCATTGCGAACGCTCACCGGATGGGACTACTTTGCACTGTCGGGGATGCGGCCTGGGTCAAGCACTTGCCTGTGCGGCTCTCGTTTTCGTCGAACCTCTCTTTTCTGACCCTCTGCACTCTTGGTTTCTTACGGTGAAAGGCCTCACCACAGTATGATTGTGAAGCTTTTAGAACATAGGACGCGTTAAAACGTATCGTCACATTTTCGGGTCAAGTTTGCTTTTACGAGACGTTGTACATCGCAACACTGTGCGTTCCTTTTCTCGTGACTGGCTTCTGCAGGAAATTTCTGGGCGATGGCAGCGCCGCTCGGCTATACTGAGTCGGGCTATAGCTCATGCCGGCCGGGCGGACTAGGCGGGCCGGGCAGGCCGCTCGCGACGCGGGGAGGAAGTTTGCCCGGACAGGGTAGGGCAGTGGGGCTCGGGCTGGCCTCGGCTCCTCCAGGGTTGGACAGGGCAGGGTCGCCCGCCGGCGTGCCCTCCCTAGTCGTGTCCGGGGGAGGGGGGGGGGAGGGGAGGGATAAATCCTCCTTGCGATATCCCATCAGACAGGAGGCTGCGGTATGAGTTTAGGCGCCCTTTCCATAGGCAGGGCTGCCGAGGCGAGGCCCGGGGCGAGGCCCAGGGGGAGGGGGGAGGGGGGCTGTGACCACATGACCACGCCGAGAGCTGTTGCGGAAGGGAGAGAGGAGGAAGAGAGTCATCAGTGCGCCAAGGGCCTGGGGCTCGGCACAGCCTCCGGTTGCTTCTTTTCTTTTGTCCTGTCTCACACACACACGGACGCCCACACCAGACACACCCCCCCCCCCACACACACACACACACCCACGGAAGCCATGGCCGGTGGCAAGGTCAGCAGCACGTACAGTAGCCGCCCTCATCATCTTCGCTGTGATACGTT
>NW_023144627.1:6706638-6729138 GCF_012932325.1 Thrips palmi
TGAGTTGAAGAAAAATAACAAAGTGCTTAGTGTGTTTGCGCATGTCCATATTGTGTGTGCGTGTGTGTGTGTCTGTGTGTGGACGCGCATGTGTCTTCACTTAGGGAAATGAAACGATGGGATATGACACCGTGACAAAGGAACGGCGTAGACGGATACATGGACGGATAGCCCTACTTAGCGCTAGAGAGGGAAGTCCACACACACACACACACACACACACACACACACACACCACACACACACCCCCAACACCACCCACACCCCACACACACACACACACGCTAGCCAGCGAGCAAGGCCGTACGCTCACATACACGTCACCACCACACCAATTACACGTCACTGCCGCCAACTTAAAACTTTGGAGCAGGACGAATGGGGGAACATCATCGCCATCTGTCAGTCTGTCCGACCAGCGCTGCGCCGCGCGGCCTCGGCCGGGGGGCGGAACCGGGCGGGACGGGCTTGATGCAGTCATGCCGACTCTACTGCACAGTGGGCCAGAAGACCGGCGGCCGGAACTCCAGCCGCGTTTTGAGCTCCAGAGTCGAACCGAACGTGCGACCCCACCAATGGACTGCTCTCCGAACGAGGAATCCATTGGTGGGGTCACATGCACGGTTCGAGTCCTGCACGGAAAGAAAGGATTAGTTGTGACAACTAACATGTTAGTTAAAAAGCGTCCAAAGAAGATTTTAGTTTTCACGACTAAAAGTTTGCTGCTCGAACGAATTTATAAGTTGGAACGACTAAAAAACTACAGTTGGCTCAAGGATAAAGTTGATTGTGCCTACACTATGTTAGTTGTGATGACTAACATGAGCGTCACGAGAGAAAAGAAGCTTCGTATAAGAAAAACCTTCAACGGGTATCGATCGCGGAATCTGTGATCTGGGGCTGCTGAGGGTATCCACGGCGCTGTGGGAGCTGATAGGGGAGAATGACCATGACGCTGATACAGCAAACTGCCGATGCTAGGACAAGCGACGATTAAATGATCGCCCGAAAGTCGGGGCTCCTAAGAATGTCCGCAGGGGTGGGCAGCGTCTCTGATTGACAAGCGACAGGTCCTAAGTTCGATTCCCGCCACAGATTTTTTTTCTGTGCGTGGTTTATTTTCTTCCGTGACGGTCGTGTTAATCCCAAACTAACATAGTGTACCACAATCAACTTTATCCTTGAGCCAACTGTAGTTTTTTAGTCGTTCCAACTTATAAATTCGTTCGAGCAGCAAACTTTTAGTCGTGGAAACTAAAATCTTCTTTGGACGCTTTTCAACTAACATGTTAGTTGTCACAACTAATCCTTTTTTTCCGTGTGCTTAGCGACTCTGGAGCTCAAAACGCGTTCGGAGTTTTAAGGCGGGATTAGCCTCGTTTTCGCTTGTAAATAGCATAACGATCGTCCGTAAGATTTTTCCGTAAAATAAGGTTTTTGAAATAGAGCTTTTATCCTCAAAGTCTATTTTACGTAGGTGGCAGGTCAACATAACCTAGCACGAAAATAAAAACAAACTCAGACGACGACGCGGAGGACGTCTTTCCCTTCTTTATCTTTCCCTTTTTCGCGGACCAATGTTTGTTTCTCAAAATCTATCCCTTGCTTGCTCCCAATGGTCGAATTCGAATCAAGCGCGCCCGAAATAACGTAAGGACACCTTATTTTACGGAAATCCTCCTCTCTTTCCATGCTGTTTGGATATTCGGACACGGACGAAAAATAAGTAAGAGCCTCCTCCGTAAGATAAGAAATCGAAAATAAAATAAGACGACTGTGGGTGCTCCCGTAAGAACACACGTGATGGAAACTTTACGTTACGGAAAATCGTTACGTTATTGTCAGATGTTGCCGCGCGAAAATGAGGGTAATCCCGTCTTTAGCCTCTACCGGTCTTCTGGCCCACTGTGTACCGCCCGGGCCTTGCCTCAGCTCGCCTAGGGCACCGGGGACTGAGTTAAGTACAGTCTCTTCCGAAAGAAACGAGCCTGACGATATCTACTTTCAAACCCCATGCGCGAGGGACTGCCTTTGTGTTCAGCATTGAAAATCGCCGAAGCTCCCCGGTCCTGTTCAACTTTTGACCGTGACTTGCAGTCAGACTGAATATTCACACCATATACTCCTGTAAATCTTGTCATGTCAGAAACCTGACTGAAATCCTGGTCAAAATTCGCGCACCTCTGAGGGTCTCAAACTTATTTTGACGTTCTGTTTAACTCGGGCCATCATCAGCAGACGCTTTTAGAATGTAAGCTTGCATACAGGTGCGCGACCTTTGATCAGGATTTTAGACATGCTGACAACATTTGAATGGCTCCGTCGCACAATTGTCTATGTGATTTTTCAGAACACTCTTTCGCATTCAGACTTCACAGTTTGAATTCAGACTAGGGACACCTTCATTTTAGACTAATACTGCTAAAACCGAAAATTCGGACCACCAGTAGGATTAACGTAAGTGCTCTACAAACTCAAGTGTGTACATAGTACACTCCACCTGGAGTGTACTTGCATGTACACTTCAACCTGGAGTGTAATTGCATGTACACTTCAACCTGGAGTGTACTTAGCATGTACACTTCACCCTGGAGTGTACTTGGCATGTACACTCCAGGTTGGCGTGTACTTGTCAAGTACATGCCAGGTGGCTCATACCTGCAGCAGGGAGCCAGCAACAGTGTACCTGAAGGTACACGCCAAACTGGAGTGTACATGCCAAGTACACTCCAGGTTGAAGTGTACATGCTAAGTACACTCCAGGTTGAAGTGTACATGCTAAGTACACTCCAGGTTGAAGTGTACATGCATGTTTACTCCAGGTGGAGTGTACTATGTACACACTTGAGTTTGTAGAGTGGTCTAAATTTTCAGAACGTTTTAGTCATCAGTGTGTTCGTACGTGAGTTTAAACACGAGACTCGCCCTTTTTAGTTCTAACAGTGGCGCGGCGGACCGGGGTGGCGAATTGGCGCAAGGGCGGTGTGGTGGCAGCACTGCGTAGCCAGCACGGCTAGCACACATTCATACTCACGGTCAGTTAATCACACAGCCAACATCATCCGGGAGCAAATCTCGCAGCTCTTTCTCTCTCTCGCGCGCCCTTTTTACTCCTCTCTCTCTCTCTCCTCTCTCTCTCTCTCTCTCTCTCTCTCTCTCTCTCTCTCTCTCTCTCTCTCTCTCTCTCTCCACCCACGCCCCCTCTCCTGCCGCTCCGGTCCCGGCCTGATTAATAACCCGGCGTCTCTGCAGTCATTTTGGAAATAAATGTAATGATCCAATTTATTAAAAGCTGACCACTCGGCCGATAATGGGCCATTCGTCATGCATGAGCCGAAGACGGCCGAAGTTTGGCGTCACGTGCTTTCCAAGAAAAAGCGCGCGGAATTCGGGGCGTCAGAAAGAAAGTTTTCCCCGGAAAGCTCCCCGGCGCGTTATTGGATATGCGACTGAGCTTTTCCCTTATGCCGCGGGACTTGCTTCCGTAAACAAACTATTCGCAAAGAATTTAATATCGGCGGAGGCGCCTCCTCGATGCCCTCCCCAGACACGCATGGCGCCGGAAAAAAGGGGCCGGGAAACAATGGAGGGCACTGGCAGAATAGTCATCGGATTCGCTCAAATTTAGTTCATTTCCTTTGCTCTGAAAGTCGTGAAGTGAAGATTCTCCATAATAAAGAGAAAATTCTTTGGATTGTGGTGGCGCAAGCTGATTTAACGTACTTTAACAATTCACTGCACCTTTGTAGATTTTGTGGAATTTCTGCACTCAAAATGTCTTACTTTGAAATGCTGCGCCAACATATTATGGTGGAGATTTTCTCCATAAAATAAATACAAAAGAAATTCGGCAAGATATCTGTAAGGTACAATGAATTTTGAACTGTAAGATACGAAGTCAGCTGCACCACACGGAGAATTTTCACCATGATATGGAGGATCTTTACCATAAGACTTTTAAAGTGTGTTGTATTATGGAGAACATGTTGACCATCGTGTAAGACATTAAGGGTGCGGGGTTATCGACGAAGAAAGTGCTCTTCTGTCGGTGTCGACTTGATATGTTATCTGCGGAGGCAAGGCCAAAATGTTTAATAGTTTGCGTATTTTGCGTGATGATGCAGGTGATGGTCGCTGAGGGCCGTCCCGTTTCGCAAGTGGCCACCCTTTGAGGCCAGGAGGCCATGATACATAGCGGTACGCCGCCCTTTGGACCGGGCCCGTGATACGGGTTGCCACCCGGCCTAGGCCTTGATAGGTGCAAGTGGCCACCCTAGCGGACCCGGCCCCGGGCGGCGGCGCGGTGAGAGGCAGAGACCCTGTACTAGACTGAACCTCGAGAGTCGTCGCTCTGTCTCTCTCGCACTCCTGGGCGTCCCGTGCAGGTGTGAGAGGGACAGATGGGAGCCTCGGATTCGGCCCGCTGGCCGTGCCGTGCCCCACGACGACGAGTGTTGGGTCTGAGAGGGGCGGGGCGGGGCGGCTCTTGGTCGACGTCCCGACCGCCGTGGTGCGTCCATGGCGCCGCGCACCGCCACGCCACGAGGATACATAATTAAATTACTATTCAAATTTGCCGCGCCGTACAGTCGCAGCCGGTGTCGCCGTCTCCCTCGCTCTCGCGGGCGACCCGGCCGGTGCGAGAGAGAGGGCTGCCCGCTTTCCGGGTCGAGTTGGGGCGGTTTGGTGGGCCGGCGGGGCGGGGCGGGGCGGCCCGTCGGGGCCGGTCGGGCACAACCATGGTGCGGTCGCGTCGGCCCCGCTGGCGCTCGGGCCCCGCTCGGGGTGCGTGCGAACCGTGCCAACGCACCGATTGGCTGCAAGGCTTGGCGTTCGCGCGCAGCCCTGTCCCAGCCCTGGTCCATGACCCCGCACAGTGGGCCAGAAGACCGGTGGAGGCGGACACAACTCGAGACGCGTTTTGAGCTCCAGAGTCACTAAATGGCACTCGAACCGGACGTTTGACCCCACCAATCGATTCCTCGTTCGGAGAGCTATCCATTGGTGGGGTCACACGTTGGGTTCGAGTCCCATTTAGCGACTCTGGAGCTCAAAACGCGTCTAGAGTTTTGTCCGCGTCCACCGGTCTTCTGGCCCACTGTGCCCCGCCCAACTTGCGGCCGCGGCCCTGCGGCCCCAGGGGGGCAACACAGCGGCCAGCGCAGCGCCGCCAAGTTGAGCGTCAAGAAAGTGTCCCCAGAACGAGCGGCGGGTGGGGCGGGCGGCCCACACTCGGCGGCCCTTACAAGATGCTGCCACGCCACTGGCCGCGGAAAGAGGCCAAAACACCGAACTGGGTTAGTCCGCTGGGGGGCGGCAAGTATTTGCTGAGGCGTCACTGGGCCAGGGTCGCCCCGTCGACGCCGTGACAGTTTACGTTGCCACAAGCAGGCGAAACTTCACACCATGCACCGGTGTCTGAAGGGTTGCCTACGTCATCTTGTCCTTTACCATTACCATTAGAGGCTATACCACACATGATCGTATGCCATAGTAGACAGAGAATTGCATCTCTGAGCTTAATGGGGATATTTTCGTTACTTATGTAGCAAGACTGCTCTCACAAAAAACACTAAAATACACGTTTTTGACCAAAAAGCCTTCTGTTTGGAAAATTCAACCTAACTCTTAATATTTTTCTAATACATCTCAGCAGTAACTTTTACGTGGAAAATCAACCGTTTTAACACCACAAGATGTCTCTAAAATTTGGGACACTTCATCAGGCAATTTACTGCAAGTTTGCACAAAGAAATGGAGAAATGGAACCCACCAACAAAAACATTGAAATTGAGAAAAAAAAATCAAACACACACTTTTAACGGGAGCGTGACAAACCACCGTTGAAAAGCCAATATCGTTGTTGTTCTCGCCTATTTCGGGTGTGCAGGGCATTACCGGGTTGAATGACCCCTCGCACTGGCCCACACGTAAAGTGGGTGGCACGCTGCATCCTATGGTTTATGTCCCAGTGAGGCGCGAGAGTGTGGGGCGGCGAGGTCAGGGTAATGGCATCCCTTATGGAAAAAAGGACATGACTCATTAAACGTCCATGTCGATATCGCATGACTGAAAACACTACAAAAGGGCATCTCATCAAAAGCGTGTTGTCTTTTTTGTCTGCGGATCGGTATCTGAGTGACGTTCACTGTTATAAACATAAGCCATAGAAACTCACGAAGAACTTCTTGAAAAATTGGCTTCCAATCATCGGACAGTTTCCAATCGTCTAAATGAACTCTGGTATCTCCACCAGACTGATAGAACCATCGTATCTCCCGGACGCCAGTAGAACTACCGTACTCGGCCGGCGCCCATAGAAAAGACGTAATTCGGGAGATCTGGCAAGACTATTGTATCGCTCTTTCGGCCTGTTTTTAAGAGATTGAATTGAAAGGTTAAGTGTCTCTAAAATTCGGAAAATGAAATGAGTTTGATGTCATTGTCAACCTTTAATATCCCCTTTCATTTTCCAAAATTATAAGACACATTTAACCTTCCAATTCAATCTCCTTGAAACACGCCTAAAAAGCGATACAATAGTCTTGCCAGATCTCCCGAATTACGTCTTTTCTATGGGCGCCGGCCGAGTACGGTAGTTCTACTGGCGTCCGGGAGATACGATGGTTCTATCAGTCTGGTGGAGATACCAGAGTTCATTTAGGACACGTCGTCCTATGTTTCTGTTTTGAATACATTTCTGGCGCGAAGCTTCCGGACTCATTTTTGGAATTTTCCTATTTATTGTCAACAGTAATGATGCTCCCTGCACACAAAAATCGCTTGAGCATGAAATTTTCCCAGTACACACGTAAACATGGCTGGAGACTGTTTTCCCAGGCTGGCCGCGAGCACGTTTCGAAACAATAGAGCAGGCCTCGAACCCAGACCCTTGTCCTGTCCGTGTGCAGCTCGGTGTGCTGGGACGAACCGCCGTGCACACTCTCGTGGGAGGGGCTTAACCTTGCCCCAGTCAGCCTCGGCCTAGGGTGCCCAGGGTGCCCAGGGTGACCTTGAGCTGCGCTGCCTTCGGGTGACACCGCCCCCTCCCTCGGCAAGGTCGTGCCCCGCGTACCAAGTGGCCGATGCACAGTGGGCCAGAAGACCGGTGGAGGCGGCCAAAACCCTAAACGCGTTTTGAGCTCCAGAGTCGCTAATCAGGATTCGAACCGAACGTGTGACCCCACCAATGGATTCCTCGTTTGAAGAGCAATCCATTGGTGGGGTCACACGTTCGGTTCGAGTCCCGTTTAGCGACTCTGGAGCTCAAAACGCGCCTAGAGCTATGTCCGCCTCCGCCGGTCTGTTGGCCCACTGTGCGATGGTGGCTCGGCACGTGTCTGCTCGGTACACACGGAGAACAAGAGCCCTTCGCAGTTTCGCTCCGAACGCCGATATGAAAGTGGCTTCGAATAATCCCGCCACCGCCGCCGCTACTTCCAGTGGCGCCGCGCTTACGGCCGAATGGATTTCTAGGTTACTGGCTGCCCTGGCGCGTGAGGGCGCGTGTATGTGTGTGTGTGCGTGTACGTGTACGTGTGTGTGTGTGTGTGTGTGTGTGTGTGTGTGTGTGTGTGTGTGTTTTTGCATGGGTGTGTCTGTGCGTGTGTCTCTGCGTGCGTGTTTGTTTGCTCCGCGCCGCGCCCGGAGCGCTCCAAGAAAGTCTCTGTACCTACAGGAGGGCCTACAGGGTGTTACACGCACACGCGCGCACGCACGGCTCCGCCACGGCTCCGCGAAGGGCACTGTGTCACGGACAGGGTGATGCATAAGTCATAACCTGCTCTGCCACCCTATTGTGGGGTTACGATTACAAGGGCCTTCTTCGCGACAACTTGGCTCTGGCTCGCGGCGCGGCGCCGCACAGTGGGCCAGAAGACCGGTGGAGGCGGCCAAAACTCCAGACGCGTTTTGAGCTCCAGAGTCGCTAAATGACTCTCGAACCGACGTGTGACCCCACCAATGGATTGCTCTCCGAACGAGGGATCCATTGGTGGGGTCACACGTTCGGTTCGAGTCCTGTTCAGCGACTCTGCCCCAGACAAAAAGATTTCGCGCCCGTTACGGGCACAGCCCGAGCAAATCGGGCACAGCACGGGCGTGTCCGGCTCAGCACGGGCTCAGCACGGGCTCAGCAGGGGCACAGCACGGGCACAGCACGGGCAGGTACGGGCGCACCATCCGAAGGCGGGTCGAGGCTCGAACCCGCATGGGGGAAAATGCGGGCAAATGCGGGCAAGTACGGGCAAGTACGGGCAAATGCGGGAAAGTGCGGGCAAGTGCGGGCAGATGCGGGCAGATGCGGGCAGACAGGGCAGACAGGGGCATACACGAGCACATACGGGCACATAGGGGCAGATGATCTGCATCCGGAGCGCCTTGAGGTTTGTGCCCGAGACCCATTCTTGGACGAGCTCGGAAAAGCTAACACGAGTATCGAAGCCTGGAGCAGTTCTAGCATGCCAGGAAGCTATGGGCCGTCTTTTGGCCGGATGTGCATGGAGGGTAGTTGGGTTGCCAAACACACGGAGAACAAGAGCTTCGCTTTCGCCCGTACCCCTTAAAAAGGGCCGACCCGCCCCCCCCTCCCTTTCCAGGGGCTCCCCTTTGGCCAAAGGTTTTGGGTTAGCTGCCTGGCATGAGCGCTGTAGGTTGTTATCGTGTTTACCTTTTTCGAGCTGTGAATGGGTCCTGGGAAATAGGTGCTTCCGGTGTTCTGCATGTGCCGTCTGTCCCGTGTCTCCCGCGTCTGCCCGCATTTGCCCGTGCCGCCCGGTCGCCCAAAAATTTTGTACCGGATCTGTTCCGCACTGCCCCGCATTTGCCCCCCACTTGCCCGGGAACCTTGCCGGTACTTGCATAAGTCATAACCTGCTCTGCCCCCTTTTGGGGGGTTCAAAAGCCTCTCCCGCGCCTTGGTTTGGTGGGGCCCGCCGCACAGGGGGCAGAAGACCGGTGCGGCCCTGCTGACGCGTTTGAGCCCGTGCTAAAGCCCGACACGCACGTGTGGCCCCAATTTGCTCGGGTGGCCCGGTGGGGCAAATCTTTTTGCCCTGGGTGGAGCTCAAAACGCGTTTAGATTTTTGGCCGCCTCCACCGGTCTTCTGGCCCACTGTGCGCTGGCTGAATCCGTGGACTGATTCCGAGCGGCGCTCCGTCTCTCTCGCGCCGCCACGGCACGCCCCGTGAGTGCGAGAGAGACGGCGCGCTGTTGTTGAGCTGCCGCACTTCTTGCGCCCTGCGGACCGCGAGGCGTGTCCTCCATCTCGCGACGAGCGTCCCCGCCAGACGCCGTGCCTGCGGAGCCTTGGCGGAGCCTGCACTGTGAAAGCAGCGAACAGCGCAGAAATGAATGTCGCCAGACGGAAGACAACCAGTGCGGTGGCAGCAGTGCGACCGCCACACTGTTATTCGGCGGTTGTGACGTCATATTCGTTACAATGCGGAATTTTGTCCCTTGTCACAGTGGGTCAGGAGACCGGCGGAGGCGGCCGAAACTCTTGACGCGTCCGGGATTTTCGCCGCCTCCACCGGGCTTCTGGCTCTGAGTGTGTGGTGAGGGGAGTAGGAAGTTGCGAGTGGGGTGGCGAGTGAGGGCCACGGCACGCGTAAGCATAGAGCGAAACAGGGAGAACCGGAGCGAGGCCGAGCGAGGCAGACCACTGGAATGCCCGTGGGCACACCGGAAAAGCGGCCTCGAGAAGCAATCACTATCCCCCGCAGTCAAGGCCAGCCAAGGTCCGCACAGTGTGCCAGAAGACCGGTGGAGGCGGACAAAACTCTAGAAGCGTTTTGAGCTCCAGAGTCGCTAAACAGTCCTCGAACCGAACGTGTGACCCCACCAATGGATTGCTCTTCGAACGAGGAATCCATTGGTGGGGTCACACGTTCGCTTCGAGTCCCACTTAGCGACTCTGGAGCTCAAAACGCGTCAAGAGTTTCGTCCGCCTCCACCGGTCTTCTGGCACACTGTGCCCCACCCACCTGGTCAATAGTCACCCGGCAACTACCAGAATCAAAACGCGAGGCGAGGCGAAAAAGGCGAAAAACAAGAGGGAAAGTGAGTCAGTGAGGCTCTCAGCTCCATTAGCGTCGCTGGGAAATAATAAATTTTTATATTATGCACGCATTAAAGAGGGCCGCACCGGGGTGCCAACCCCGCGGCGGGTACTCGCAAGCTTGCGGCCGGCCGGGCTTAAATCATTTTTCGGGCCGACCTTCGCCCGCCCGGCAGACAAGGCCGTTACATTGTACAAGAGCAAAAAAAAAGGGGAACGCGAAGAAGAAACGGCCACATTAGAACGCTGCAGGGCAAAAATTTGGAGCGACGTAGTTTATTAACAGTTCCGCAAACAGAGGTCTGATCAGTTGCCTTGTCAAAACCGATAACGCGTCAACACAAGCAAGTTGTTTGTCGGTCAAGGAAGCCAATCCAAAACGTACAGTGCACATTCAAAAAGTGTAACGTCATACTCGTTTCGAATGTGAATTTTTTCACGCACTTAAATGACGATGCTACATTTGTTGGAACGTGTCATCCAGGAGGCTGGGCAATTCTAGACACGGTTTGAGGTCCAGAGTCGCTAAATGGGACTCAAATCGAACGTGTGACCCCATCAATGGATTGCTCTCCGAATGAGGAATCCATTGGTGGGGTCACACGTTCTGTTCGAGTCCCATTTAGCGACTCTGGAGCTCAAAACGCGTCTCGTTTCGGCCGCCTCCATCGGTCCTCTGGCCCATGCGCGCCACTCGCCACCCCACTCGCAACTTGCCATCGCAACTACCCCCAACACCACCCCACCTGCTACTAAGTGCGTAATTATGAATGACCCAAAACGCATGGGCTTTCGCGCCATAATACACTTTCCCCGGGAGGAGCTTACCTCAGCGGGGCGTGGCGTGGTGGGGTGAGGCGGGGCGGGGCGTGGCGGGGCGGGGCGGGGTGGGGTGGGGTGGGGTGGGGTGGCCAGCCTCCTGCAGCCTACAACTGCCCACCGCTCTGCCCCACGCTGCGGACTTCGGACCCACCTAAGGCCGAGAAGCCCTCTCTCCTGGCCGGGCGAGCGGAGAACAGTGGGCCAGAAGACCGATGGAGGCGGCCGAAACTCTAGACGCGTTTTGAGCTCCAGAGTCGCTAAACAGGACTCGAACGGAACGTGTGACCCCACCAATGGACTCCTCGTTCGGAGAGCAATCCATTGGTGGGGTCACGCGTTCGGTTCGGTCACGTTTAGCGACTCTGGAGCTCAAAACGCGTCTACGATTTTGGCCGCCTCCACCGGGCTTCTGGCCCACTGTGTGGAGTCCCGGCCGGCCGGCGGGCCGTGGGGGGTCTCATAAGGCCCACAGTGCAGGGCGCCGATAGTCCCGCAAGGTCCACTATCTCCCCCACCCCGGCCAGTCCAAACAAGGAGCGCCGCCGGAAAATCTTGCTAATGCTGGAGAGTTTGCCTGAAAATTGGATTGGCGCCTCGAGTGCAGGAGCCGCATTATTGATTCTGCAAAGCCCGGCCGAAAACAATTTGCGCGAGTGTGTTTTGACTCACCGCGCGTCGCGCCGCGCCGCCGCCGCGGCACCGCCGGCACCGCAGGGCGCAAGTTTGGCTCCACTAACGTCTCGGGTTCCGCGGGGATTTTCGGGGATCGGGCGTCGCTGATTACTTCCGCACCCCTCCATTTCCGGCAATTATGGCCGGCCTCGCGCCTACAGTGGGCCAGACGACCGGTGGAGGCGGACACAACTCTCGACGCGTTTTGAGCTACAGAGTCGCTAAAGAGGCCTCGAACCGAACGTGTGACCCCACCAATGGATTCCTCGTTCGGAGAGCAATCCATTGGTGGGGTCGCACGTTTGGTTTGAGTCCTTCTTAGCGACGCTGGACCTCAAAACTCGTCCAGGATTTTGACCGCATCCACCCGTCTTCTGGCCCGCTGTGGTGCGTCCCAGACCACAAAAGTGGCGCGAGCCTACCTCAGTTTCGCGTGTGCCGGCCAATCGGAACCTCTCTCCGAAATAGGTCGCAGTTTTCTTCAACTTTCATTTCCGCTGAATCTAGTTCGCGCTGACATTTCATAATGTACACGCCGCCTTGGCAGGGTATTTGTGCAGCCAGTCCAGTCGATATTATTGCCTGGCCAGACCTCGCCACACAGTGGCACAACCCCTCCACTGCAAGCGTGACCACCAGCAGCAGCTTTGTTGTCACAACTAACATTATGCAGCTCTGTATCACAGTACCAACAGCACCCCGCCGTGCCGTGCCGTGCCGTGCCGTGTGCGCCAGCCGCCCGCC
Organism: Thrips palmi; assembly: GCF_012932325.1. NCBI lineage: Eukaryota > Metazoa > Arthropoda > Insecta > Thysanoptera > Thripidae > Thrips > Thrips palmi. The sequence continues at coordinate 6,718,935 of NW_023144627.1, forward strand.
AGGGGGTCCCCCACGGTTCCCCACGGTGCCTCTAGGTCCCCCTCCCCTCCCCCCGCGCGAAGCAGACCGGAATATAATACAGTCCAGGTGTTAATACGCCGCACGACGCGCCCCTAGAACTAGGTAGGACCCCAATCACGACGGACGGACAGACAGACGGACAGACAGACAGACGGATGGACGGACGGTCGGACAGTCTTGGCCCACGCATAATCTTCCGGCAGCAGCTGGGCGTGTCCGACTGTTTCAGATCGGAAGAAGGGGGACGAGAGAGAGAGAGAGAGAGAGAGAGAGAGAGAGAGAGGGAGAGAGAGAGGGAGGGAGAGAGAGAGAGAGAGAGAGAGAGAGAGAGAAGGGGGGGGGGAAGTCTTCAGCAACCCATCCCTCGTGGGGGTGGCACAATGGGTACCGCAGCAAGAAAAAGCCAGAAGCAACAAAAAGCCGATACTAAAAACAGCAACAACAACAATATGGCGACCCAGACGCGTTGCAGCGCACTTCGCGCGTCACTCCCAAGTTGCTTTCGCTCCTTTTTTCCGTCATTAAAACATGTTTTTCATTCGGCTCACGCAGCAGCAGGCCTGCTGGGTCCTGTGAGAGTTGCTACTTCCATTCATAAGACAGGCCTGGGCCCTGCAGCACGGGGACGGTCAGCGAGGGAAAAAAGGGCTTTGAACTTACGGACGACCAGGGCCTGTGCTTTCCAAGTCTGTTCCGTGTGTCTTTATCGTTTCCACTGACTTGTTCTCAAGCTTGTTTTTCTTTCCGCCCAGTCAGTGTCCCCGTTCACATTTTATATCCGCGCCAAAAATGTCTCATTTGCTTTTCACTCTTAATGTCTTACGATGAGATTTGACCAGTGTTACTGGTATGTGACAGTGAATTCGGTGCAAGCACAATACGAAGCGATTTCTTCGTAATTCGATTCTCTTCAGATTTTTCATTGTAAGATACGAAGAAAAACCTTCCTAATACGAAGAAAAACCACCTTCCTACTATGCTTTCTTCGTAAGACATTTAGACTTTATTGTAGTGTTCGAAAATTCCCGGGAACAAACATTCAGGGGAATTTTCCCGAGACTTCCCGGGAATTCCCGGGAATATTCCCACTTGGCCGGGAACATTGCTTCATATGCAACACATCACATTTGACAAGTCAAACTTTTTAATACGACTTTTTTTTTTAATTTTTATCACGAAACGTTTTGTTTTGTTCTCTTCTGAAATAAAACTGCAAATACACTCAAGTGATTCATAATTATTACTGGATACCTTGCACTTTCTACATTTTTCGTGCAAAAACTAACTACTTTTAGCCATAACTTAAAAATTCCCGGGAATTTCCCATTTTTTCGGTCTGATTGTGCCCGGGAACGTTCCCGGGAATTCCCTAAATTCCCGGGAATATTCCTACCCTTTAGAACACTACTTTATTGTCTTTGCCGAGGGGGTATGCACTCGCGTAATAGTCGGTTCACTCTATCTGTAATAGCACGCGTAATAATACGCGTAATAGTCGCGTAATAGCCGAAATTGTCAAAATTTTATCAATTTTGGTGTGTTTTAGGCCGTTTTTAGCTAAATTCCGATTAATTTGTGGCGTAATAGAGCGTAATAGCGTAATAGTCGGTACACAGGTTCAGAGAGCGCATACCCCCTCGGTCTTTGCACTGGTGATGGCATCACACATCCTGACTGAAACATAAAAAAATAAAAATAAAAGCACTTAAAAATGCCTGGAAACTTTTCGCTGAGCCGGGAGGACAAACTGGGAGGGAAACAGAGCGTTCGGGGTGGCAGAGCACAGCAGAGCAGCTGCCGTGGCGTGCGGGCGATGCAGCGACGCGGCGGTCGAAGCGAGTTGAAGGACACACGTCCCCTTCGCAAGTTTGCCGATCACGGATGCACCGCGGGGCCGCGGAGTGCTGGGGGCGCACTGTATCGCCCGGGGATTGCCTATCTTCTTCTTCTTCTTCTTCTTCTTCTTCTTCTTCTTCTTCTTCTTCTTCTTCTTCTTCTTCTTCTTCTTCTTCTTCTTCTTCTTCTTCTTCTTCTTCTTCTCTTCTTATTTTTCTTCTTCTTCTTCTTCTTCTTCTTCTTCTTCTTCTTCTTCTTCTTCTTCTTCTTCTTCTTCTTCTTCTTCTTCTTCTCTTCTTCGTCTTCTTCCTCTTCTTCCTCTTCTTCTTCTTCTTCTTCTTCTTCTTCTTCTTCTTCTTCTTCTTCTTCTTCTTCTTCTTGTGCCAGTCTGAATCAGCCGGGACGAAGACATTGAGACAATCACCTTATTCATCACTTTATTTCTTTACATCACATTCCAGCCAGTGAAATATTTACGTTCATTCCTGGCTGAGACGCTGAGGTTCGCACAGCCTGTTCCCTTAAATTTAAATTGTACTGTCCGAGGGGGAAACAATTTTAATTTTGGTGTACGTTTCCCTTGAAATGACGTGATAAAATTTGAAATACCTGTGAAATAACGTGGAAATAGGGTTGAAATCACGTGAAACAATGTGAATGTGGGTAGACGGTGTAGTACATCATTTTTTGAATTTGTTCGACCCCTGGCCTTGGTGCTGTCACTTGTTTCTGGCAGAATAATGCGGGGTCTCTCCCCGCTCTCTACAACCTCGTCACCTTCGGCCTACCGTTCCCCCGGTTCGATTCAACCTCGCGCGGGATTGTTTCAGATTATAACGACTGCCGCTTGGCCGGGGGATCGTCCCTGGGGACTCCCTGCAGGAGGCGGAGTTACTGATTCCGAGATGCGTTTTCGTCGCTCACTGTCTCTCTCGCACTCTCACGGGACGCTCCATGAGCGCGAGGGAGGCAGAGCGACGAAAACGACTCTCGGAATCGGCCTGGCGACTTGGCAGAGGGGGTTCTTGTTGAGCATTCTGCACGTGGCGCTGCTTGGAGCACCGGGCCGTGTCCCGCTGCCTGCGTGCTGCGTGCGGCGCACTGCAGTGGCGTGCCCACGGCGTGCCACGCACACCGGGGGTCCGCTGGGGTCCAGGCGGTCAGCGCCCCAACACAGTGTGGCGGCCCCAGCCTCGGCCCGAGCCGAGACCAATCATGGCCAAGACGAGGCGGCGTGCGCCTGTGTTCCAGAGGGTAGGCATCCCGCCGGAACAGGCGTGTCAGCACACTGCGTAGCGTTGCCGCATCGGCGGAAACTGCCGCACGGTGCGCGGGTGTCGAGTGGATTGCGAACCTCAGCCTGCCTACCAGGCATCTTCCCCTGCGCAGGTTTCACCTCCAGGTGGGCTGGGGTTGGCAACAATTTCAACGGGTGCATCGTGGAAGTCTCTGGCGTGGCAACACTGCAGCCGCGGCGCTGGAAGCGTGCCGGCAGCACACTGGAAGCGCGCTGGCGGCGCTATCTCGCCCTTCGGCGCAGTCTTTTCTCGGAGGACAATACGGGTCTGGGCCCTTTCTCTTGAAGTGCGCGCCAGCAGCGCCAGCAGCGCTAGTTCTGTCGGTAGTGGTTAGCAGTGCAGGTGCGCGGGGGCCGCGGGGCCGCGGGGGCGTTCGCTGCTCGGGGTGTGGCAGCGAGCAGGAAGGCGTGCGGGTGGTTTTATTGGGGAGATGCGCTACTTCGCTGCCTTGTATCCTCGCGGTGAGTGGCGGGGCGGGGCGGCGCGTTGCGGGGCGGGCGTGGGTGGCGTGGCGGGCGGGGGGCGGGGCGGGCGGGCGGGGGGGTGGGGCGGGCGGGGGGGGCGGCGCGGCGCGGCGCATCCCTCTCCGCGGCGCATTATTGTCGGGAGGCGACGCGGAAATGCACTGGGAAAGCTTTTCGGCTACTTTCTGGCAGGCAGTACGAAGTTGCTGCGCCCTTCTGATAAATGTGTTTCTGAATCAGTTGTTCCGTGCTTTTTCGTTGGTTTTTTTTTGCCCTCGCGGAGTGAAAAGTTTTGTTGATTTGGCTTTGCGGCTCCACTGTGTTGCGTTAGTGGCTGTGCCTGGTAATTGGGGTAATGCAAGGTCGGTGCAGTGTATCGGGTCACGTCTCATCCATTACCTGCATTAATTAGCTAGTGCTGTGCCGGGCCACGCCGGGCCAGGCTGCTCGGGTCCCACGCGAAGGTGCGATTAATACGCGGGGAGTAGTGCTGCCGAAATTAGTGAGTATCGATTGACCAGCCCAGCCCTCAGCGGGCCGGAAGACCGGCGCCTGTGGCCAGACGCGTTTTGAGCTCCAGAGTCGCTTTACAGGCCTCGAACCAAACGTGTGACCCCACCAATGGATTGCTCTCCGAACGAGGAATCCATTGGTGGGGTCACACGTTCGGTCTAAGTCCCATTTAGCGACTCTGGAGGTCAAAACGCATCTAGAGTTTTAGCCACCTCCACCGGTTCTCTGGCCCACTGTGCAGCCCACCGAGCGCCAGCGCAGCCGCCGGGCTCGCCGTGCGTGCGCGCACACAAACGTTTGAATATTGAGTTGATTTGAATATTTTGGCGAAGCGTGAATCTGGTCGCGTGAGGGGCTTACGCGCTTTACGCCGGACTTGGTGCGTGGCCACGGGCCGTGTCCCATCTGCATGACAATGCCTCCGTCACGAGGCGACAGAAAAAAGTGAAAAATACATTCATTGCTCACTTAAACTTTTACTTATCAGTTTCCGCATTTCAACCAAAAACAGGTGTAAAAACCACTAATATGGAAAAAACGATTTTTTCTTCAAAATGTTAGTATTTTAAAGAATAAATGCATATAACACCTCTTCTAAATACCTCTTTTCACAAATTTATTGTAAACGTTTTTAAACTTTTTGTTTTTTTTTTTTTTACTTTTTTCTTTCCTTTTTTACTTTTTTCCCCTACTTACTTTTTTCCCTTTTTTTCCTTTTTTTCCTTTTTTAACTTTTTTTTCTTTTTTTGCTTTTTTTTCCTTCTTTACTTTTTTGGCTGTTTCTTGCTGCCAGTCGTTGACGCAGAAGTAGGCAGAGCAGAAGGCAGATCCCGGTTATCAGTACAAAGGTCAGGCGTCTCACTTGTCTTCGCGGTCCCCCGCCCCCTCCCCGAGTAATGGATGCCATTGTGGTTGGCGGTGATATTATTTTCTAGGTGCGCTGTGCTGTTGTGTCCGGCGGTGCCGGAAATGCAGTTTCCGCCGCCCCGCCGCCACTCTCTTTCGCATCTGCTGCAGGAAAGTTTGTTCTGTGTTGCGAGGAATTATTACGTCCCTTCGTTCTGAGGCACGACGGCCCCGGGGAGGCTCCATCATTCGTTCCTTTTAATTTTTCATAATTGGCGGCCTCCTTTGGTGGCTTGCAAATGAGGCTTGCCATCGTTTCCCCGCCAGCTAGACCTACACCGCAAAACCTAGTGTGTTCCCAGTGCAAGTCTTTAAGATTGTAGATTACAAGTACACGTATGTGTGATAGACAAGTATACGTAAGTGTAACAGACAAGTACACGTAAGTGTAACAGACAAGTTCACGTGTGATAGAAAACTGCACTACTATAGCAGTGTATTTGAGCAAGTACAAATCTATCGAAGTGAAGTGTACTTGAGCAAGTACAAACAAGTGTTTGAAGTAAACAATGAATTTTGTAGGGTAGGTCCCAGCCCTCCTAGACCTAGGCCGTAGACCTACTCCCGGCCTGGCATGTCATTTGCCCATCAGGGCTGCGGGCCATCAGCCCCACAGCGCGCCCCGGGGATTGGCCGGGCCAGACTGTTTGGGTCGCTCCGTCTCCCTCGCACTCACGGGGAGTCCCATTGAGGTGCGAGAGAGACAGAGCGACGAAAACGACTCTCGGAATCAGTGAGCAAGCAGGCCTCCTCTGGCTGCCAGCTCGGGCTGCCGGCGAGGAATTCCCCGAAGAAACGCGAGTATACAGTGTATACCCCGGTTAATGGCTAACGACCTGATTCATCCGGGAATGGACATCTTGCCGCGGGGAAGAAATGGGTCAAAGGTGGTCCTCCAAGCTGTCCAAAGGTTTTTAGTACCGCTCTGCAGAAAAGAAATAGATTGTAAAGAAAGGAGTTTCAAACGAAAATTAAACTGAATATGTGCGACGAAGAACATCATGAAGCGGTTCTCAAATACGGGTTGCAATAAGTATCGTGAGGATCTAGAGAACATGCTGAACATGCAATTACACTTGCTAACGAAAAAGAAAAACAAAACAGTCAACAAACGGTGTTTGTAACATTTTCACGCGTTACTTCGTTCTCCACGGAGAGACGGGAAACTTGCAGGCTATACCCTCACGCCGTCCGTCGTGTTCCTCCCTTCCCGTTTAATGGAAAGAAAATTTCTCATTGTGGACTGTTTCTTGCCCGTCCCGCCGCCCCGCCCCGCCGTGCCGCTGTCGTGATGGGCGTGGCTGGCGTGGCTCGGCGCGGCAGCGCGTGCTAACAAGGAAGCCGTCACTAACACGCCGCCAGCGAGTCTGGTGTGACATCAGCGATACCATTCCGGCCTTTCGGAATAAGCCATTTCATTGCGCGAACCCGCGTCGCAAAACGGCCCGGATGACGCGTGCTCTTCCCGGGAGCCTGTCTGTATGTCTGCCTGTCTGTCTGCCTTCCTGTCTGTCTGCCTGCCTGCCTGCCTGTCTGTCTGTCTGACTGCCACGCGGACGTGTTCGTTGACTCGTGCGGAAATAGCACTTTTACTGCGCCCGTTTTGGTGCGCTCTGGCCGTGCCCGGCCGTGCCCCCGCATGCAGCATCGCGCTAATTCGCGAGGTTATTGTTTCCACCAAGCGTTTCGCCGCGGCTTATCCGCGCATCGCTAACACATGTTCGACCGGGGAAGAACGCCGCTTCACGGAGAGGGCCAAAATTCCAGACGCGTTTTGAGCTCCAGACTCGCCAAACAGGACGTTTTACCCCATCAATGGATTCCTCGTTCGGAGAGCAATCCTTCGGTGGGGTCAAGTTCGAATCTCATTTAGCAGCCCTAGAGCTCAAAACGCATGCGGAATTTTGACCACCTCAAAGACACAGTAATTTTTTGGAAAGTAGTGCTAGCAGACTTACAGTTTTATCATGAGTCGTAGTGTGGAACATTTGAAATACTCTCATGGAACTTGTAGAAAATCTGAAAGAATTAAGGGAGTTCAAATGAGCTCCTAATAGTTGTTTTTCAAAGAATCAAGCAAACTTATAAAAATTTAAAAACAAACTCACGCCTATTTTTTCTTTATAAAACTTAAATAGATTCGAATACACACAACTCGATTCGTAGAAAATTTTCTTTTTCGAATGTTAAAAATGGCCTCGGTGGTCCCGACAGACTCGACTGCGACTCGTTGCTCGCACCAGTGCGCGCTCGTCGCGAGGCGCGTGGCCCGTCGGCCCGTCTTCACTTCCAGCGTAGTCACTTTCACGACCGCGTCCTGCTGTTCCCCTCTTCCCTCCATTCTTTCATCGTTTTATTGCGTTTTGTTGAGTGCCGGGCGCGGTTCTTATTTCCGAGGGCGCGTCCCCCAAATGACACTGTCGCAGTGCTGCCACCTAAGCGGGCAAAAATGTGCCCTGGAGTGTTTCGTTCGTACTTTCAAAGTAAAGGTATCTGCTGAAAAAATCCCGCTATGCTTATGGATAAAAAGAGTTGAACTAAATTCCTAACTCTAAAGCCTGCTCCCCCTCCTTCCGAAGCAAACGTCCTCGTTTCTAAAACTGTCTTCCTTGTTTGCACCGTCTCAGGAGAGCATGCACTCTTAAAAGCCTGAAAAGCAAATGAAGGCATTGCAAAATTACCTCGCATTATGAAGGATGCTTCGTCTTCTGAAGGATTTTACTTTATATTTGGTACGAAGTATTTCCGTGTAGATTTTACGAAGCCCTTTTCGAAACGATTCTTCGTAGAGTTTTTTCTGTATGCTTACGAGGCACCTTTGCGACTGCCTGGTCAAGATGCCCAGTAGGCATGCCGGGGTTGGCAACCCTGTCGGCACTGGCGCATCGTGAGAGTTTTCGCCTACGTCGGTGGCAGCACTGCCGGATAATTTGGCGGTGGATGCGCGGCAGCGACACGGAATGCCGGAACGCGGCAGAGTCGCTTCCGCGCGAGTGGATGGCAAACACGTGCTGGCCCGAATTCGTGCGCGCGGGCTGCAGCGGGCTGCACGGGGAGCTCACTTGCACGTCCCGGGCCCGAACAAATCCCCACGTCAAATCCGAAGGGCGGTGCATAAGGAGATGCCTCAATCCCAACACGCAAAGGAGTAGAAAAGGTTCCTGGCTTCCCCGGGATCTCTCTGGAAATCGCCTCACTCTTTGTTATAGGCTACCTTAACTTTAAGGTCCTATGGAGAAGACTGCAGGTCTTCTCCGTACAGAGGACTGTACGACCCAAGAGGAAAACACTGTGAATTTCAGTATTCGAACCCAATGAATTTCAGTTGAATTTTGACAAATGTCAGGCCAAAACTACTGAATTTTGAAAAAAATCAATGTATTTTAACTAACTTTGATGAATTTCGATTAATTTAAGTGAATTTTACAAGTTTGACGAATTTTGGTGTACAAATTTGGCTGGAGTTATTTCTCCTTGGTACGGTCCTATGGAGAATACTGCAGGGTCCTCCGTAGAAAATTGATGAGAGGGCTACGAAGAATTATCTCAAGTTGCCCACAGAATGCTCCATAGCTTTTTGCCACAATGTTTGAGTGATGCAATCAATCGATTTGCCAGAACCACCACCTCAACTTCCGTCCCACTCGACGGTAGGAACACTAGTCTCTGCTTGGCGTTGTTGCGTCCCCAACTTCTCCCCCTCCGCCTTTGCGGCGACGCTGCGACCGTCCCGTTGTTGGCGGTGTACTCGCAATCCTTCTCCGGCTGCTGCCACGCCACGCTGCCGCCACGCGGCCGTCCTCAGACAATTTCTATCTAATTATGGAGCGAGAACTACCAGCTGCTACGTCTGCCTGCCGCGTGCTGCTCACAGCACTGCTAGCAGCAGTCCGTCCGGCCCTTCCCGACACTGCAAGCAGGAAACGGCGCCAATTTTAAACGCGTTCCGAGGAGACAATGTTTATCTAATTGTGGGCGGCGCCGCTGTCTAGGCAACGGATATATGCTAACAGTTTGGAGCGAGCCATTCCGGCAGGCGGGGGATGGCTTGGAGCGCAGTCGGGCTGGGGTGTGGGGAATCCAGCTTGTCGCGAGCCGAGGCCCAGTTGAATTGAACCTCCTCGCACAAATGCACTGCCTGTTTCTTACTAACAAAAAATACCACGAAACCACGCAATTCCCAGTACTTCACGATACTTCTCTATCACTTTACTGAGAAATCTGTTCAAAATGTGAAGAAAGTGGCTTTAAGTTACTGAGAACCCTTCACTTTGGGTTACTGCCTTCGCACTGTGAAAATTTGATTTGCCACTTGATAAAAATTCCAAGGCTAATTTTCCTTACAACAATGTCAAGTATAGGAGCTTTGATCAAAATGTCATCAATTTGTGACGAGATTGTCATCATTTGAAGGTGATGAAAATATCACCCACGATTTTTTCATAAAGTGTCAACATGTTTTCTCAGTGCACTTTGCTATGATTACGAAACTCTTCGATTGCATTACGAGGACAGAGCTCAATCTTGACAGTCAACTGACTGCTTCTGTTTTGAATTGCCGCTTGTTTGGGGGGACTCAATTGATCAAGGTTCACGGGATGAACACATCCATGCACAGGTTCACTTTGACACCGGCTGCCTTTAAACTGGAGAGAGGCTTATGACTCGTTGAGAGCCACGATCTCTGTCGTCACCGAGTTCATCGCGAAGAATTTTGATTGGCTGACGCGCTGGCGCCTTTCATCGGCGCAGCCATTGACCAGAGTGGATCCCATTGGGACCGGCAATCGCATTCAGGTCAACGAGTATGAAAGGATTGAGCTGTCGAAGCGCCACGGCGCATTCCACACAAGCAAAAGCTGGGCAAGTCCGCCGTCGAGTGCGGGCAAGGAAGATGTCAGGTCTTCTTCCCCGTTCCACCGCGCCAGTGACACTAATTGTGTTTCCCCTTTTTCTTGTTCCAGGTAAGTCGCGATGGTGTTTCCGCTCGTACGGCAGTTTGCTGAGTGCCGCGGCCGCATGTGAAAGGTGGATCGCCGCCCAGGGTTCAGGGAGCACGCTGGAAAAATAAATGAATCGACAAACTTTGCCCGGATACGAAGGCTTGGTTCAAAAATATAATGGCCTTGGGTTTTCAGCTTTGTTTTAAAAAAAAAAAAAAAAAAA
>NW_023144627.1:6734138-6798990 GCF_012932325.1 Thrips palmi
TTTTCGTCTTTTTTTTTTTTCGTTTTTGTCCTCGGGAAGGGGATGCAGTCAATGTAAGGGTACACAGTTTAAACAGCGTCGTGGGTGTCTGGTTCCGTTATTAATCGCACACGGGGCTTGTGACAAGAAAAAAAACGGAGGGGAAAGAGATAAAATGTTTCCAGAGGCCGACGGCGGTGCGTCGACGGGAATTTGCCTCTCGGCTAATTTAATTAACGCGTCAAAAGTGCGCCGCGGGAACGATAATAAATACGATTGTTGATGTCGGCGGCCCTGGCGGCCTTCGTCGTCCTGTCTCTCTCGCACTTATGAAACGGACCGTATGGATACGAGAGAGACACACAGTGGGCCAGAAGACTGGTGGAGGTGGCCAAAACTGTAGACTCGTTTTGAGCCACTGAGTCGCTAAGTAACACTCGAACCGAACGTGTGACCCCACCAATGGATTCCTCGTTCGGAAAGCAATCCATTGGTGGGGTCACACGTTCGGTTCGAGTCCCATTTAGCGACGCTGGAGCTCAAAACGCGTCTAGGGTTTCGGCCGCCTCCACCGGTCTTCTAGCCCACTGTGCGTCTGCGCTGACTTTTACGCCGCCAGAAACAGAAGATTTCGCTGTCACAGCGCGTGGCGCGCCGCCTCTGGCAAACTGTTGGCGTTGGCTCGCCTCTCGATGGCGATACGGCTCTCTTATTAGCAACCCGCCTCAATATTCCGGCTCGTGTTTGATCGATCTCTGTCTCTGTGTTCGTCTGTGTGTGTGTGTGTGGTGTGTGTGTGTGTGTGTGTGTACACATGTCAACGCGGGGCAGTGTGCATGTGTGGGTGTACCCATGTGCCTACCGGTGCAGCCTGCTCGCTGCTGTAAACCAAACACGGTGGCCAATCAGAACGTTCTGCGCGTGCGTGTGTGTGTGCGAGAGAGAGAGAGAGAGAGAGAGAGAGAGAGAGAGAGGGGGGAGAGAGAGAGAGAGAGAGGGAGAGAGAGAGAGGAGAGAGAGAGGCGCGTGTGAGAGAGGAGGGGGATCAACAAACAGGCATACGCCGGGCCGCAAAGTCTCCGGCGTTGTGTCGAATTCGCGAGCGGAGCCCTCTTTCATTGTGTTTTGCTTCCCATCGGCAAATATTGGCGTCAGAGTGCAAGGCAATCAGAGGGTGCTGCTTCCGGCGTATTCAAAAATATCAAAAAATACACACGACGGTTTGCCGCCAACCGCGAAACACACACACCACACACACACACACACACACACACACACACACACACACACACACACCAAGGGAGGATAGGCCCTTGTTATAAGCGCCTAGAGGTGGGCAAAAAGCTCACCCCCATCACGTGACCTCCATCCTTGCCCAATTTAGCATCCTTTCGGACCTGCGGGCTCGTGGTTGCGGTGAGCCTGCCCTCCACACGTTTAGGTTAGAGTGAATTTCGTGGTAGTGTAAAAACAGGACTTTCGAGTGCGGCAGAATAATATAAAGTTTGGGTACCAAACAACTTATCTGATATTTTTGTGAACCTTTCCTCTCTGTTGTGTTTTGATAAATCGGGTGGCGACGGCCCTCTCTCCGCCTCTCTCTCTCTCTCTCTCTCTCTCTCTCTCTCTCTCTCTCTCTCTCTCTCTCTCTGGATTAAATCATGTTGGTCCACCGGTTTTCCTCCTCCTCCTGCTTCTTGTTCTGCACAGCGCCCAAATTGCTGCAGGCGCCCTTTCCCCCTCCCCCTCTCCCCTCCCCATGCGGGCTGCCGCCCAGCGCCACGCATGGTGTCAGGGTGGCACCCGATGACAGGCGACGAGGGCAAAAGTTTGTGTCGCGTGGGGTGCGGGTTAGGGACGGGTGAGGGAAGGCTGAGGCGGCCCCGGCCGGCCTGACGGACAGGTCGGGGGATTTTAATTAGGGATTAGGCTGTCATTAAATGTGGCCGGCCGGGGCGGTGAATTGAAAGCCACACCACGGCCGCACCCGCACCGCACGGAAAACAATCATTCGTTTGGAGCGGGGCAGCGCAGCACTTTGGGCCGGCGGCGAAAACTCAGGACGCGTTTTGAGCTCCGGAGTCGCTAGATGGGACTCGAACCGAACGTGTGACCCCACCAATGGATTGCTCTCCGAACGAGGACTCCATTGGTGGGGTCACACGTTTGGTTCGAGTCCTATTTAGCGACTCTGCAGCTCAAAACGCGCCTAGAGTTTTGACCGCCTCCACCGGTCTTCTGACCGATTGTGGGCCGCTAGCGTGGCAGAAATGGCGGCTGGTCCATTCAGACGCCGTCCAGGGGGCACATTGCTTTGCTGGACAATCACTCGCCATCCCACGGGCAACCCTTCCCCCTCCCCCTCCCCCTTGCCCTGGCGACCTCTGGGGCAGATTTAATGATAGGAAGGGATGCATATCATTGGTCGAACAGACTGCTGCCTTTCCATTTCAGTTTCAGATTTGGGGTCCGCCGGGCCCTTGCCGAAGTTTGAGGCGTGCTGAATGGGCTGGTTACCATGGCAACCTCGCTAACCATGGTAACCAGATCAGCGGCGCAGAAACGCACCGCCCCACAGTGGGCCAGAAGGCCGGTGCAGGCGGCCAAAACTCTAGACGCGTTTTGAGCCCCAGAGTCGCTGAACAGGCCTCGAACGAAGCGTGTGACCCCACCAATGGATTCCTCGTTAAGAGAGCGTTCGGTTCGAGTACCATTCAGCGACTCTGGAGCTCAAAACGCGTCTGGAGTTCTGTCCGCCTCCACCGGTCTTCTGGCCCACTGTGCACCACCCGATGAAGGCCATGGACCGTTCTGGGCGAGGCAGTGCAGTGACACGGAGTGCGCCAATCAAATATTTAACGAGCCGCTGGTGCCGCGTTGGCCAATTTCCCAGTGTGGCTTCTACATCGCCTGCTTGTCCGCGACCGGCGCACGCCGCACGGCACTCTGTAAATTTACATTGCGTCGCCGAGCTCTGTCGAGTGGGTGTCCTGGGCCTCAGAACGAGAAGGAAATGGCCAATGATGGTTTAGAATTGTCTCTGTGGAATTCGGAGTCAGCACATGTTTTTGTTGTTTCAATCGAATTCACTTTCAGGCTCTCAGGCTCACGCTCCTTGCTCAGTATGTTGAGCATATGTAGGGCAAAAACTCTTTAGTTTGTTAAACTAGAAAAAAGTTAGTTAATAACAAAGTGTTTTCTTTGTGGGCATATTTATGCTCCAAATACTTTGTTCAAACAACCTTCTTTTGTTTTTAAGCCTAAAATAGTTGGTATGGCATCTAGAGTGCTGGCTTGTTTTGATAATTAGATTGGTCACCCTCGTCCCGGGGCGTGGAAGCCTCCTTAGAGTTTCGTGCTAGCAGTCGAAACGAGTCCTTTTTGTGTTTTGCTTTCGGCCGAGCGAGCGATTCCGGGCACTGCTGCTCTGTTCCCCCGCTTCTTGGCGTTCCCGCGGCAAAACAGATACAACACAGAATAAGAACAAAAAGATAAGTACTTAGCAATTTTTTCCGCCGTCGCTGGAGGGGCGTACCAGGCGTTCCAGCTTGGCCCCTGTTCCGCGTCGACGCCGCGAGGGCTGTCCACAGTGGGCCAGAAGACCCGAGGAGCCGGCCAAAATTCTAGACGCGTTTTGAGCTCCAGAGTCACAAAACGGGACCCAAACCGAACGTGTAGCCCCATCAATGGATTCCTCGTTCGGAGAGCAATCCATTGGTGGGGTCACACGTTCCGTTCGAATCCCATTTAGCGACCCTGGAGGTTAAAATGCGTCTCGGATTTTGGCCGCCTCCACGGGTCTTCTGGCCCACTGTGCTGTCTCTGTGGCGATGGAACGATGGAACGGGCAGAACTTCAGAGGAATGCGCGGTGCACGCGTCGTCAGTGTTTTGCAAGCAGGCGGTGGGCTGCGCTTTAACGCTTATTAAGCGCAGATTCAATTTGAGTCCGTCTCCCTTCCTCCCGCTGGAGAAGGTGGGTGCTAATGAGGATTTATTGCCTCTCTCTCTCTCTCTCTCTCTCTCTCTCTCTCTCTCTCTCTCTCTCTCTCTCTCTCTCTCTCTCTCTCTCTCTCTCTCTCTCTCTCTCTCTCTCTCTCTCTCTCCCCCTCTCTCTCTCTCTCCCCCTTGCATGATAGCATGCAGTGCACGCCAATCCAATCAGGGCGCTAATCTCATAGCGCTGCTCCTTGCAAGCCACCCCGGCCGCCCCGCGCGAGGCTAGGCGCCTTCCTCTCATCGACATCACCCTTGCTTTCATAGTAGTTCTGCCACCCTTTTCTCTGCCCCGGGCCTCAGCAGCAGCCTAAGGCTTACAGATCCAGCCAAATTGTTTTCTTTACTTGGAGCGCAATTTTTGATCCGGGGGGAAAGTTTTGGGACGCAATAATGAAGACTTTGGGTGAAGAATGTTTTTTTCTTCGTACTATTATTTTGGGCCGAAAATTTGAAAAAATGATTTTAATCATGCTTCTATTATTACGCTGTTTGTGGATCGAGTCCCTTGTTGTAAAGGTTAAAATGAAAAGATAAAGCTCAAGTTCGGGGACACCGCCTAGAAATTTTGTGAGACCATGTACAAGAATAGTTTAAAGGAATTTAGTATTGAGAATTGTACTGAGAAACCTTTCAAACTATTTTCGGCCAAAGAAATGAAGACTGTTATAACAAAGTATTTTGAGCTTACATAGAGAAAATGCACAAAGGAAATAGTTCGCAATTTACGAACTATTTCTTCGTACAACAAAATTAATTAGTTTGTACTTTGTATGCTCAGAATACTTTGTAAGGTTTTGAGGCTGTCTTAAAAGACATTTAGTGTGAATGATGTTGAAATTTGTGTGTCGGATGATTTCCCAGTGGCGGCAAATGTCTTCTCCACTAACGTGCACAATCCGTGCTGTCCTTGTCGTCCTCGCGCCGAGGCGGGCAGTGGGACGCCCGTTTTCTTGCCGGCAATGTCTTGGCTGCAGTGCGCCGCACAGTGGGCCAGAAGACCGGTGGAGGCGGCCAAAGCTCTAGACGCGTTTTGAGCTCCAGAGTCGCTAAACAGGCCTCGAACGGAACGTGTGACCCCACCAATGGATTGCTCGTTCGGAGAGCAATCCATTGGTGGGGTCACACGTTCCGTTCGAGTCCCATTTAGCGACTTTGGAGCTCAAAACGCGTCTAGAGTTTCGTCCGCCTCCATCGGTCTTCTGGCCCACTGTGCGCCGCCGTGCTCCCTCGTTGCACAACAAGTGAGACAGCTACCAGTTGCCAACGAGACGGAATGGGTAGCGGGGCGGGCTCCGCGTCGCTTCCTAGGAAATCCTATAAAATCCAATACAGGCCGGGCCGCTTCGCCGCTTCGCAGGGCAAGCCAAGGCTAGGCACGCGAGCAGCCCGCCAGCACACTGATTCCGGGAGACGATCTGTCTCGCTCGCACCCACGCAGGGCACCCGTGAGTGCGAGAGAGACAGAGCGACGGCTCTCGGAATGAGTCTGCAGTGCAGCGCCGCGGACAGGCAGCGCGCTCGATTGAAAATGGGCGAATTAATGTCCGACGAATCCGTCTAGTAAACAAAGCGGTGACACTGCAAGGAAAAGAAGCGAATATTACAACAACAGTACAAAGAGCATTGTGAAGAAAAGTGAAACCAAGGGAAGAAACTTACGTTTTGGTGTACATTTCCCCTGAAGTAATGTGAAACAACTTGAAATAACGTTGAAGTAAGGTTGAAATAACGTGAAATTGAAATAACGGTGTATAAAAATTTTTCGAAGTTTTTTGCCCGTGCCACTCTTTTGGCAACCCTTGCAATACTACACCAACGTCTCCAACGTGCTGGGATTTTTCCCCACTTACGTGGCAAAACTCTCAAAAAATAAATAAAACTGAGAGTACAAGCTAGTTGACACCTTACAATGTCTTGTATTATGTCTAATTGAACGTGTCAAGGTAATATCTGCTGAAAAGACTCGCACAGAATTTTGCAACTTAACGAATCGGGAAAGTGCGCAGGGCGTTGCAGCGTTCTCCAACAAATTGATAATTGATTAACTGGTGGTTGGCGATGGGTTATCGCACTGTGGTCGCCCTAGTGGTGCGGCCTGTGCGTGGCGCGAGAAGACTTTGACCTTTTTTCCACCTTGGAGCCAAAGTTTCCAAGGTCGCGCTGTGTCGCTGCCCCAAGGGCAGATGCTTCGGAAAAACAAAGTGTTGGCTTATTGCTTGCGTTGCGCGCGTCTACTGCGAGTTTGCGGCTTGCCCGTGGAACCAGAGGGGCACTGAGGTACACTGTAAAAAATGTCTAAACGTTTTTTTATATATTCTGTTTAATTTTTGTGAGTTTTTTTGTTGCTGTTGTCTGTCTTGCTGGCTCCTGTCCCCAGGCCTAGGTTCTATCTTAAAACTTTAACCTTTTTCAAACTTTTTTTCGGTGACGTCATTATTGCGTTCAGGACGAAGAATTGGCGTCCATAGATTCGGGCCACGGCGCACAGTGGGCCAGAAGACCGGTGGAGGCGGACAATACTCCAGACGCGTTTTAGCCTCCAGAGTCGCCGAAAAGGCCTCGAACCGAACCTGTGACCCCACCAATGGATTGCTCTCCAAACGAGAAATCCATTGGTGGGGTCACACACTCGGTTTGAGGCCTGTTCAGCGACTCTGGAGTCCAAAATGCGTCTAGAGTTTTTGCCGCCTCCACCGAGCTTCTGTCCCACCGTGCGGCAGCAGAGGCGCACAACGGACGAAAACATTGTCTTTACTTCGGCAAGAAAAGCGGGCGTGCGTGAATGCTTTGCGGAGCCCCATTCGATTAGCGACGCTAGTCACACACTTTCTGGTGCTGTTTTCGGCGGTGGCGTCCTCTTGTGCCGCCTTCTAGTGGCCCCGTTTCCCGCAGACACATTTTGGGTGTCCCCTCACGGCCCCCTCACGGCGCACTCTCGAAGCGCCGTGTTGACCGGGTCAAGTACCCCCTTCTCGCCGCCCCCGCAGGGCCCCGCCTCGACGGCGTCCGTTTTTGCGGCCGAAGTGGCAGAAAAAGTAGGGTTGCCGCTCGTCCCGGGCCGCCCGCACTCCAGACAGGCCCGGCCGGGCGGCAACTTTAGCCGCGATGCTGTTATTTCACTTTCCGTTATGTCACACGTGTGTTTATTGTGGGCAAGCACGAGGGGATTCGGGAATCCGGGCCCCTAACGCGCTGCGACACACAGTGAGCCAGAAGACCGGTGGCGGGGCGGTGGCTGAAATTCTGAGTGTATTTTGAGCTCCAGAGTCGCTAAACAGGACTCGAATCGAACTTGTGACCCCACTAATGGATTCCTCGTTCGGTGAGCGGTCCATTTGCTGGGTCTTACGTTCGCACTGAGTCCATTTTAGCGACTGCGGAGTTCGAAACACATCTATAATTTTTCCTCCCTCCACTGGGCCTCCGGCCCACTCTGCGACATTGTGTGGAGAGAGAACATCCCTCCTCCCCAAGACAAACTGCTAAAAAACTGTAGGTTTGAATCCGACAAATCCTCCAGATGTCCCAGTCGTTTCCACTCTCCGAACGTGGACTCACCTGTCACATCCCGCGGACAACGTGCAGAGACTGGGCGGCCATCTACACAGTGGGCCAGAAGACCGGTGGAGGCGGACAAAGCTCCAGACGCGTTTTGAGTTCCAGAGTCGCTAAGCAGGTCTCGAACCGAACGTGTGACCCCACCAACGGATTGCTCTCCGAACGAGGAATCCATTGGTAGGGTCACACGTTCGGTTCGAGTCCCATTTGGCGACTCTGGAGCTCAAAACGCGTCTAGAGTTTTGTCCGCCTCCACCGACCTTCTGGCCCACTGTGCGCCGGGGCTGTCTGTCGCGTCCGCTCCCCCACCTGACGTTTATTGGCGGTCCCCAGAGGGGGAGGGGGAGCTGTGTGGGGCCCGCCGCCGCGACCGCCCGATGCGCCGCTATGCGCGCCACTAAAATTATAATCTTCAGAAATAAATTTCTAATTTTACGTCTGGGAAGGGGAGCGATGGCGCGGCGTCGCCCAGGCCTGCTCGCACGCCGTTCCAGACGCCGTGTCGCTCCACTAATTCATGTGTCATCTCATTAGTTCCTGGCGCTCATCTCCCTTTTGAACGGTCTGTTGTGGGTCTCTTAAGGATTTGGGCTGCCTATCGGGGATTGAGTGTCGTTCGTCTGCTTTCCACTGCAAGTGCACAGTGGGCCGGAAGACCGGTGGAGGCGGTGAAATCCCCGGACACGTTTTGAGCTCCAGAGTCGCTAAATGGGACTCGAACCGAACGTGTGACCCCACCGATGGATTGCTCTCCGAACGATGAATCCATTGGTGGGGTCACACGTTCGGTTCGAGTCCCACTTAGCGACTCTGAAGCTCAAGACGCGCCTTAACCTATTTGGCCGCCTAGCAATAGCAATAGCCTGTCCCGTAACACAGCCGTGCGTTGCGGGTCTGCCTACCCTGGACTTGGCAGGCGGCAAACTGGTGCAATTTGCGACTCACTAGTTCCTAGTAACGACCAAAACGCGCAAAAAAAGACTCGGGAATCGGTTCGATACATTGTCGGATCCGGCCGGGGAGTCGCGCGGTCATGTCCGGCCAATCAGAGAGCGAGGCGCAGAAGCGGCCAGTCATTGCCAACTTCTCCCCATTCAATCGACTGGTGCGTTCGGTCGCGGTTTCGTTTGGGACGGACGGTCAGCACACGCTCTCTCTCTCTCTCTCTCTCTCTCTCTCTCTCTCTCTCTCTCTCTCTCTCTCTCTCACACGCACACGGACGACGCACATAACGTGGTGATTGGTGGATTGTCGATGGTCGCGATGAAATAAAAGCGAGCAAGCAGCGCGTGCGGACACCACACTGAAAAATGAACACGATACACAAACCCTGATGCGGAAATGATGAAAGGCCGGTGCCGACTATGATGTTGTGCATTTACCGCTCCCCGGTCGCGGGAAGGGGTGGGGGAAAGGCATACGAATTTCCCGCGCTTCCTACCCACCCATTGTCGTCGCCCGCGCGCAAGGGCGATATTTGTCCTCAGCCCGTCCGATTTGCAGCGCGGGTCGGCCGCTGCCCCCCCCCCCCTCCCCCCTCTCTCTCTCTCTCTCTCTCTCTCTCTCTCTCTCTCTCTCTCTCTCTCTCTCTCTCTTCCTCTCTCTCTCCAGCGTCGTAGTGCACCATTGAGCTGAATTCACCGCCCCCTCACAATGCCTACTGTAGTTGGCTGGCAATGGCTCGACAAACCGGGAGGCCTCCCCCCGGGCAGGCCAGGGCACGGCCACGGCATGGTTACACCGTGCGGTACAGGTCACCCACAGGGGATGGGGTTCCGGGGGCCCCCCGGCCAGCTGTGCGCCGTGGTTTTGTGGTTCGCTGCAGCCGGGGGCGGGGGGCCCGGGGGGGCGGCGGGTGGGGGGCGGGGGGCGGTGCTGAGAGGTGGGAGGGGATGTCGAAAGTCAGAGGACGCGCCTACAGCCTGCAGACTGATTCCGAGAGTCGTTGCCCTGTCTCTCTCGCACTCACGGGGCGTCCCTAAAGGCGCCAGAGAGCGACAGAGCGACGAAAACGACTCTCGGAATCAGTCTGCTGGGCAGCCCAGCGAGCCGTAGCAGTGAGTGCACTCTTTCCACCCTCTGCAAGGTGTGCAGTACACGCACGGCCATCGTTAACGACGTCAAAAAGCGCTTTCTCGGAGTCAAATCTCAAAAAAATTCGTTGGATTTTCGGCGAAGCTGTTTCTTTAGAGAGAGTACGCAGCACCTCCTTCGAGAAGGTCTCTCTGAAAGGCACAATTTGTTCACCTGAGCAGGCTTGCTGGACGCCCGAGGCGGCGCGCTCGCGGTCTGTCTGTCTGTCTGTCTGTCTGTCTGTCTGCGTCTTTCTATCTGTCTGCCTGTCTGTCTGCCTGTGAGGGCTGGTACCGTTCAAACACGCGGATCATGTGGTCCTTCTGGTGCACTGAAAATAGAAAGGTCATACTTTTGACCGCTTAAACGGTCTTACTGAAATGTACGACCGAAAAAGGGCCATACTTCGATGTATGGCCGAAAAACGGTCATACTTCGATGTATGACCGAAAAACGGTCATACTTCCATGTATGATCGAAAAACGGTCATACTTTATAGTGTATCACGGGTAAAGGCTGATATATCCCCAAGCTAAACAATAGCTACACTCTACCAAAAATGTCCTGTCAATGCCGTTAATTTATTACCAGTTTTCACTGTAGGTCAATTCACAGCGTTTACTGTGATCTGCTCACGGGATTCACTGTGATCTTGTTCGCGGTGTTCACTGTGATCTGGTCCCCAGTAAACACTGTGAGTTTGACGCCGCTGAGCACCGAAGTATTGCAAATCAGGCTCCAATTCACGGCGTTTACTGTGGCCAGATCACAGTGAACACTGTAACCGAGATCACAGCAAACGCCGTGAACTATTTCACAGCAAACGCCGTGAATTGCATAACAGCAAACATTGGTAATAAATTAACGGCGTTGACAGGACATTTTTTGTAGAGTGTAGTCTCGCTGATGTCTGACCTTTTTTTGGTCATACATTTAAGTATGACCGTTTTTCGGTCATACATTTGTGTATGACCGTTTTCCGGTCATACATTTGTGTATGACCGTTTTTTCGGTCATACTTTTTGTATCACCGAAAATCGGTGAGATGTCTCACCCTTTGAATTTCAGTGTGTTCTGCGCGGAGCGCACAGGGTTAGGCGCGCGTACCCGCTGTCTTTTGTGTACTTCGCTAAAGCCCCAGTGGCCGTCCCTTTTTTCCGGTTCCTTGGAGGCCCAGACTCGGCCAACCCTCCCCCTTCCCTTCCCCTGCCACGGTGGGCCAGAAGACCGGTGGAGGCGGCCAAAACTCTAGACGCGTTTTGAGCTCCAGAGTCGCTAAATGGGACTAGAACCGAACGTGTGACCCCCCCAATGGATTTCTCTCCGAACGAGGAATCCAGTTGTGGGGTCACACGTTCGGTTCGAGTCCCATTCAGCGACTCTGGAGCTCAAAACGCGTCTGGAGCTTTGGCCGCCTCCACCGGTCTTCTGGCCCACTGTGCCTCCCCTCCCTCCCACTCCCCTCCCCTCTTTTCCCTTACAGTGCCCTTGATTTGTGTGTGGCCGAGTCGCGCTTCCAAACCATGTAGTAATTCCGGGCCACGCACTTTGACAGGGAAGAACGGCGGCGGAGAGGAGAAAAGGGAGAGTTGCAGCAGCTGGCTGTTTGAGAAAAAAAAGCGGCGCCTGCCGGGAGTCGAACCAAGGTCGCTGGCTTGGTTTGCGCGGCAAGAACCACGACGGGGACACTGCGAAAGGAAAGTCGTCAGACGTAGGTTTCGATGTGAGGCACATTCAAAATTCCTTTCAGTGAATTTAAGAGAAGAAAAGTTTTCTTATGCTCGTGTCCCAGCCGAAAATTCCGGCCACCCTCCGGCCGGAAAATAGTCCGGCCGGACTCCGTTATGACTCCGGCCGTATTTTGGGTAAATTTCCGGCCGGACACCACCGGACTCCGGCCGGCGAGCTGTCCGGCCGGAGTCCGTGGTGTCCGGCCGGAGTCCGGTGGTGTCCGGCCGGGACGCGGAGTCCGGCCGGAGCAGACATCAGTCACTCTGACCACAAAGACCATGGGACAGTGTCCAAGGTATGGTCGGAAGGTCAATTTTCGATTCTGAGTCGATTGGTACCATCGCCATACCCGTAGGACCATCCGTTCGCAAAATGACCCAAAAAGTGGAGCGGGTTGCCTACCCAATTGTCATACAATTGTGCCTACCTTCTGGGCGGTGGCCGGGTCCGGCCGGATTTCTGGAGGCTCCGGCCGGAGATTTTCCCCAAAAGTTCCGGCCGGAGGGAAAAGTTCCGGGACCGGACTTCAAAAATGTCCGGCCGGACCAAAGAAATCCGGCCGTAAAAAAGCCACCTCCGCCGGAAAAGGCTGGAGTTCCGGCCGGACTAGAAATTCTGGCCGGAATCAGGGCCGGAATTTTCGGCTGGGGTCAAGATGTTTTTTCTTGCAAAAACCAAGGCAATGTAAAATCCAGGAACCATTTGAGGTGTACTTGTAAATAACAAAGAAAAGGTTGTATATAAAGGAGGAAAAATGACTCGATAATATCTTTACACAAAACTATTTGTATTTTTTTCTTCAGAAGAGTTTAAGTGTGTGGGCGTTGACGGAAACGATGCAAAAGCTCAGTTTGAAACACGAGTACCGATTTGTGCTTTGGTCGGAAGCCGTCGGTGCGATACTTGAAATCCCTGCCAATTGTTTGCGTCTAGGCCGTGTCGTGCTTGCCGGCGACAATGGCCGTGTCGCAAACCGCCGGCAGGGCGAGGCCCGGCCAGGCCTGCCATGTTGCGGGGGCGCGCGGCAGAAGCCCCCAAGTCGAGCGAAGCCGGCGAGGCCCCGTGGCGAGTGGGGCGAGTTACACCAGTGTCGCGACAGGGAATGGCTCGCATAATGGTGGGTGGAGATAAGCGGGAGGCGGCGTGGGAGTGAGAGGGACAGTGATGAAGGAGACCCCAAGGCGCAACGGCCGCGGAATCGCAGATGAGGCGACTCAAGGTGGACAGAAGAACAAGGAGAGCTGCAAAAAGGGGGTGGGTAAACAGGAGGAAAAGAGCACGCAGCACAGTGGGCCAGAAGACCGGTGGAGGCGGCCAAAACTCTAGACGCGTTTTGAGCTCCAGAGTCGCTAAGCAGGACTCGAACCGAACGTGTGACCCCACCGATGGATTCCTCGTTCGGAGAGCAATCCGTCGGTGGGGTCACACGTTCGGTTCGAGTCCCATTTAGCGACTCTGGAGCTCAAGACGCGTCTAAGATTTTAACCGCCTCCACCGGTCTTCTGGCCCACTGCGCGCATCAAGGATGGCCCATGGCAAGTCCATGGCAAGTCCATGGCAAGGCCGACGGCGAGCCCAGCCCCATGGAGAGGACCTGGGTAACAACATTTTCCAAAGGGCGGGCCGCTTGTCGAGTGCTGGCGGTTACCTTAACAGGAACACAGCGAGCGCGGCCCAGCGGCCCAGGAGGGATGGATGTCTTTAAATTATGGAACGAAGAGGACCGTATGCTTATTCTCCATTTAGCGAGGCCGACTCCCTTTTTTCGTGCCCTAGGCAAGTGGTCCGGTTACAATGGGACATGCATGATTGATCGTGCAGCCGAGTAACGCAATGCCCTTCGTGCGTCGCCTTCCACGCTGTCGCACAGTGGGTCAGAAGACCGGTGGAGGCGGCCAAAACTCTCGACGCGTTTTGAGCTCCAGAGTCGCTAAATGGGACTCGAACCGGACGTGTGAACCCACCAATGGATTGCTCTCCGAACGAGGAATCCATTGGTGGGGTCACACGGTCAGTTCGAGTCCTGATAAGCGACTCTGGAGCTCAAAACGCGTCTTGAATTTCGGCCCACTGTGCGTCGCGAGCGCACAACAGCCACATTCCGAGAGTCGATTTCGTCGCTCCGCCTCTCTCGCACAGTAATCCATTTGTGGGGTCACACGTTCAGTTCGAGTCCCATTTAGCGACTCTGGAGCTCAAAAAATGCGTCTATAATTTTCGCCACCTCCACTGGTCCTCTGGCCCATGAGTCAGCCTCCTGGACTGATGATTTTCCAGAGAAAACCTTTATTGATAAAAATATTTGATAAGCTCGGTGCTTTCCCGTCATTTCGCCCCCGAGGGGGTATGCGCTCTCTGAACCTGTGTACCGACTATTACGCTATTACGCTCTATTACGCCACAAATTAATCGGAATTTAGCTAAAAACGGCCTAAAACACACCAAAATTGATAAAATTTTGACAATTTCGGCTATTACGCGACTATTACGCGTATTATTACGCGTGCTATTACAGATAGAGTGAACCGACTATTACGCGAGTGCATACCCCCTCGTTTCGCCCCGTTCCTCGCGTATCCGTTTTTGGCCGTTGTTTGCTCGCATCCTTCCTTCCAAACGCAGCCGGCCCGTGCATGGGAAGTCCGCAAATCCGCTTTCTTCCTACCCTGAAGGCATTGCACACACTCACACAGACCCCCCCCCCCCACACACACACACACACACAGACACAGCACACACAGACACAACCGCGCGCTCGCAGAGACACAGCACGTCCCTTAATGGATTTAACAGTGAGTCGGGCGAGCTGGCGCGGCCGAATTCAAATCTAGCCACCGGTAAATAAAGGATAAGCGAAGACAGCAAATCGATCGGGACGCAATATGGCCGTCCCGCTCATAGCGACGTTTTGTCGCAAACTCGGACGGAGCTCAGGGCCCTTCCGTAAATAATAAATGGCGCGTAGCAAGGCAGACCCTTGGCGTCTCTCTCTCTCTCTCTCTCTCTCTCTCTCTCTCTCTCTCTCTCTCTCTCTCTCTCTCTCCTCTCCCCTCCTCCTCCTCCTCCTCTCCTCCTCCTCCTCCTCTCCTCCTCCTCCTCCTCCTCCCCCTCCTCCTCCCTCCTCCTCCTCCTCCTCCTCCTCCTCCAACCCGTTCACTTCCCATGATGCAAAGTGACAACAGATGCCGCTCTGCAGTGGTGCAAACGGGGGCGACTTGTTTGCATTATTACAGTGGCTGAGTGGCTAGCGTGACGGCTGTCGGATCCCGGGACGTGGGTTCGACGCCCGCCGAGCGCGCCCTTCTGACGTGCGGACAGGCCTGGCCAATTACGTGCAGCCCTTTGGTCTGCTTCCGCAGATCCACGCGTCCGCTATTTTGCCCCCATTTTACCACCATTTTGCCGCCATTTTCCTGCTATTTTACCGCCATATTGCCTCCATTTGGCCACCATTTTTTCTGCCTATTTACAGTTATTTTGCTGACATTTTACCGCTATTTTTCACCCGTTTTTACCGCCATTTTTGCCGCCATTTTTGGCGCCATTTTACCGCCATTTGGCTGCCGGCTGCGCGGAGCGGCGCAGAACGCACTGGCGGCACCAGATTGGCCTACAATTCAATTCAAAGTGTTGTCGGACGGCCCGGAGCCTGAGTGATAGTTATGGCCTGACAAAGACAGCGGCCCGGAAGTAATGGCGCGGGGATTACCCCGACTTGCATCCTGTATCCTCTTTGCCGGTGGATGCTCGTTCCCCGCGCGCGAACACGGAGAACTATCAGTTACGTTCCGGGAACGACTACTCGCGAGTGTGTCAGTCGTTCTGTTCTACGAGGCTGCAGCGAACAACCTTATGCTCGCTGACCCAACTCTTGCATTTCGTTTCCCGTAAGCGTTCGGCTAAACGCTGTCTGGGGGCAATATAAAAGTTTGGCGCAACTTTGGCGTCAGACTGCTGCGATTTGTTTCGTGAACAAGGAAAAGGAGTAGCGAGGAACCCTTTATTGGCCCCACGCAGTTCTGCAGGTTGTTCTGACCTTGTGCGGGCCCCGCTGCCCCAAAGTGGGCCCGAAGACCGGCGCAGGCGGCCGAAACTCCAGACGCGCGTTTTGAGCTCCACAGTCGCTAAATGGGACTCGAACCAAACGTGTGACCCCAGCAGAACTCCTCGTTCGGAGAGCAATCCGTTGGTGGGGTCACACGTCCGGCTCGAGTCCTAGCGACTCTGGAGCTCAAAACGCGTCCGGGGTTTTCACCGCCTCCACCGGTCTTCTGGCCCACTGTGCGACGGCCTTGGCACAGCGTGGAGGCTGCACGGCCTGACAATCGGCGTTCGACCCGGCAATATGACCAGTCCACCCATCGCCGCACCGTGCCAACTCGGCCAAACGGTTCCGGGACTGCAGTCAGTATTCGGCCAACGTGTGTTCGATGCGCCGCCTCGCCCCACTCCGCCCCAAGAGAATACAAAGTCCGGATTACGCAACACCGTTCTCGGAGGGCGGGCTCGCACAGTGGGCCAGAAGACCGGTGGAGGAGGCCAAAACTCTAGACGCGTTTTGAGCTCCAGAGTCGCTAATGGGACTCGAACCGAACGTGTGACCCCACGAATGGACTGCTCTCCGAACGACGAATCAATTGGTGGGGTCACACGTTCGGTTCGAGTGCCATTTAGCGACTCTGGAGCTCGAAACGCGCCCAGAGTTTTGGCCGCCTCCACCGGTCTCCTGGCCCACTGTGCTTCGCTTCCCCGTACTGCTCACCCAGTTTTTCATCCAGTTACTTTAAATTATGTTTCCGTGTTTGCGTGAGCCCGCTGGAGGGTTTGTTTCGGGAGTCGGCATGCGTGACTGTTGCAGACTGCAATTCGGATGCGTGCATGAAGTTGATGAGGAGCGGGGCGGTGGGAGGGGGGAAGCCTGCGGATCGCTTTCGGCAACTTTGAGCAGCTCGCGAAGCTTGCGAAGCTCGCGAAGCTCGCGCACACAAAACAACCGCCGACGGAGAAATGGATAGGAGCTTGGGAACACATCTGCTGTGGAGTGAAGGGAGGGAGGGGCTGGCCGTGGAACCCCCTCGGCGTTATCACGCAATGCGAGGAGGGAAGGGGGGGGGGAGGGGGGAGACTCAGATACAGGCCAAAACTCGATCAGTGCGCAGATCTTTAGTCAACGCCTTGGGCGGCGCGTGTGTGGGAGTTCCTGCAGGCTGACTCCGCACAGCGCTCTGTCTCTCTCGCACTCCTCCGGGGCTCAGCGTGAGTGCGAGAGAGACAGAGACAGCTCGGAAACAGCTTGCCGGTCTTGATTGTGCGCGTTTGTAGCGCTGGAGGAATCACACGGTAATGGCCCGGGTCATTGATCTCCATTGTGTCTGACTCTCGGTCCTCGTCAAACCAGCCAAAGGGGAAACATAGCGCAGCTCGGGAGCGCACAGCGGATTTGCCAGAAGACCGGTGGAGGCGGCTCAAATCCCGGGCGCGTTTTGAGGTTTCAGAGTCGCTGAATGGGACTCGAACCGAACGTGTGACCCCACCAATGGATTGCTCTCCGAACGAGGAGTCCATTGGTGGGGTCACACGTTCGGTTCGAGTCCTGTTGAGCGACTCTGCCGCTCAAAAGCACTGCGGTGGTGCGATTTTGAGACGCTCAGTCCGCTTATTCGATTACGGCGACCGAAATGGCGCGTGGGTCCACGCACCGCGACTCCACTGGAAAAGCGTCTCATTTGTGGGAGAAGCGGCCGGCAGCGAGAAGCGACCAAGGAACGCCAAGGAACGGGGACACGGCGGTTGTTAGTTGTTTCTCTTTGTCTTGGGGGCTGTGCCGGGCTGTGCCGGGCTGTGCCGGGCTGTGCCGGGCTGCTCTCACCAGATTGGCCATTTTCTGGTTAGTAAGTCCCCTCGCGAGCGTGGCGTGGCGTGGCGCGGGCCCCGCGAGCAACGTAAGACGATAGAAGTCGTTTCGCTTGAAAGACGAGCCCGGCTGGTACCGCGCTTGCCGCGCTCGTGGTCGGGGATGTCCGTCTCTCTCTCTCTCTCTCTCTCTCTCTCTCTCTCTCTCTCTCTCTCTCTCTCTCTCTCTCTCTCTTGTATCGAATCGCCGCGGCAGCACTCTCAGGTGCCCGGAACGAGCCGGCTTGTACATCGGTCGAGGAGCGCCAAGAAACTCACTGCTGCGAGCGGGACCTTTTCTGTCGAATTGTATTATGCGAGTGGACTAGTGACGCCTTACTTTCAGTTTTAGGGGAGACCTTATGCTGCAAGGTGGTGCGAATTGGAAAATTAAATGAAAAAGTAAGAGGTGAAACCGGACAAAACTGCAACGTAAGCAAAAGCTTGCAAAAAAAAAAATTCAAAAAATGTGAAGGTTTTGAGCAAAATGTAAGGTAAAAATTATTTAGTTACACGATGAAACAGTTGGAGGGCAAGGGGGGTATCAAATGAAATTTTTTCTGCTCGAAACTCTCTGTTGTAACAAGCTTCTCTTGTTTTTGACTACCAAATTAATAAGTTTGGGACGTTTTGAGAATGATTTCTCCATCATTCCAATCTTTTCGCGAATTTCCGAAGCGGCTTTCGAACCCGCCTCCCCGAAGCCCTCCTGGATGTCCCGAAACGCTTTCGACAGTGTGGCGGGGAGGTGAGGTGCCTCCCAGTCGAGGCTGTGGCGGCGGCGACCGCGCGGCCAAATTCAAAGTTTGGCGGCACTTCATTCGGGGGCTGGTTTCGTTCGGAAGTTGCGGCCGCGAGTACGACGCGGGCAGACTGATTCCGAGAGTCGCTTTCGTCGCTCCGTCTCTCTCGCACTCTCGGGGCGTCTCGTAGGGGGTGCGAGAGAGACGGAGCGACGAAAGCGACGCCGCGCCAGCTGCCATTAAATTGCCGTGCGACCTCCGCCGAGCGAGCGGCGTGCGTTCTGCCGCCAGGCCGCCAGCCAACTTTTACATGACAGGGGGGAGGGGGCGCGCACTTTTCCAGCGGTGCGTGAATGTGACGTCATCAGTCACGTCACCGCGCTGCCGTGCAGTTACTCCGCCCGGCGTCACGCTCGCGTCACGGACATGTCACGGCCGCGTCACGGCGCGGCTCACCGCGAGAAAGCAAGACCCCGGCAGTTCCAAAGTGACGAGGACTTGGTCCTCAAGGATTTGGCAGGAAGTTGCCCGGCTTTTCGGGGCGCCGGGGGTAGTTGTTGAGGTACTTTGACCGCCCTTGCTCTCGCTTCGACTTTCCTCCCGTGTGTTTGCACGCCTCTGTGCGAGTGTGTGTGTATGTGTGTGTGTGTGTGACAGAGACGGAAGACACAGAGCAAAAGAGGGAAAGGAAATCTGAGTTTGCTGCTTGCGTCACAGAACCGCATGCATATCTCATTCTGGGGGTGCGGCAGGCCCCATCGGACACACACACACACACACACACACACACACACACACACACACCACACACACACAAACACACACACACACACACAAACACACACACACACACACACACACACAAAGACATAGAGAAACTAAAAGGGCGCACCCGAGCAAAAGTCTCACGCTGCCACTGTAAAGTTTTGCCACTGCGACTTATCGGCTGCAAAAATAATAAAATGAAAAGGGTGAGGGGGGTGAGGGTTGATGGAAATTATGAGTGGTGCCTTTTTGCCGTTGCGCCCGGAGGGTTCGGGGATGCGGTCCGCGTGCTACCAGTGTGCTGCCACAGATCACCAGTCACACGGAGCAGCAGGGCTGGCCACGCTAGCGGCAACAGCAGCGCGCAGTGGGCCAGAAGACCGGTGGAGGCGGCCAAAATTCTAAACGCGTTTTGAGCTCCAGAGTCGCTAAACGGGACTCGAACCGAGCGTGTGACCCCACCAATGGATTGCTCTCCGAACGAGGAATCCATTGGTGGGGTCACACGTTTGGTTAGAGTCCTGTTTAGCGACTCTGGAGCTCAAAACGCGTTTAGAATTTCGGCCACTTCCAGCCGTCTTCTAGCCCACTGTGCAGTGGCGCGGCGGGCAGCGCGCTCGCCTGGCCACGCCCTTGCCTGATTGGCTGCCCTGCCGCAGTGCCGCCCCTGGAGCCGCCCCCGGTGAGGCCACCTGGCAGGTGTGAACGGGTAGCACACTGTGGCTGCGAGCTTTCCCATTACGAAACCCTCAAAATTTGCGGGGGTCCCCGCGCGCGAGAGCAGTGAGTCGGGTTTGCCGTACCGAATGTATGACCCGCTTGTATTTCGAGACTCTCTCTCTCTCTCTCTCTCTCTCTCTCTCTCTCTCTCTCTCTCTCTCTCTCTCTCCGATTTTTTGCCACCGTGTTCGTCCTCTCGTCCTCTTGTTCTGTCCCTCTCGTTTTTCGCCCACCCAATTATTATCTTATCTCAAGCACCATGCCCCGCCCCCCACCCCCCACCCCGCCTCGGCCCGCCCCACCGCACCCCGCCCCGCCCCGCCAGACTCCGTTCTTATTTCGCTACGCCCCGCGCGCCCTGCTCGCTCGGGTGTCGCGGAACGGGTAGCGAAACGGCGCCAGTCTCGCCCGCCGAGTGATTCCGACCCGGCCGCTCTCTCGCACCCCAACGCGCAGTGGGTCAGAAGACCGGTGGAGGCGGACAAAACTCTAGACGCGTTTTGAGCTCCGGAGTCGCTGAACAGGCCTTGAACCGAACGGTCCACCAATGGACTGCTCTCCGAACGAGGAATCCATTGGTGGGGTCACACGTTCGTTTCGAGTCCCATTTAGCGACTCTGGAGCTCAAAACGCGTCTAGAGTTTTGTCCGCCTCCACCGGTCTTCCGGCCCACTGTGCTACGGGACGCCCCGTGAGTGCGAGAGAGACGGGGCGACGCACCGTTCGGAAACCACTCGGGCCGAACCGCACCGCCGCCGCGCATTTCACTTTCCAGCCAATCAATGCTTCCGCGACCGTCTGCCTCGCTCTGCGCGTCGCCCCGTCTCGCTCGCACACGCAGCAAACGCCGGCCAATTCACCGGGGAGGGCGCGACGCGGCGCGGAGGCTTCGCCAGGTCGGGATTTTCTCGGAGGGGCCGTCCGGAGGCGACGTGGCGTGTATTGTGCTCGGGAAGACCCTCCAAGTCTTCTTTGTCACACTGCAAAAATTCCTTACTTTTGCACGTAAAATATACACACAAATATAGAACGGAAGTTCGGAAAAAAAGTACGGAACGTCCGTACTTGTTTCATAAGAACTCATGTAATCGGGTGCGGAAAAGTACAGAAGTTCCGTAGTAGGTCGGGTACGGACGGTCCAGGCAAATTATTGACCAATTTTCTGTTCTTTTTCTGTACTTTTTTCTCGCAGTGCAAAATGTAATCTTTGAAATTTCTTGAAAATTAGTCAATTCCTAAACCTCTGCTGTTTATTTTTTGTGCGTGTTTCCGGCAAGTAAACTACATTTTTTTAAATTATCACCTTTGGAAATTTCTAAGAACGGCGCTTCAAAACGCGATTTCGGGGATCGTCCAATTTATTTTTGACAGTGATCCCCCACCCTCCCGGGCTGCGCACCCCCTGACCTGCCCAACCTACCCCTCTCATGCATCTTGGAGCACCTCCCCCTGGAAAGGGTCGCGTCGCATACGGACGGGCCCTTATACTCCCCCGCGCTCTTTCACGCCCCCCCCCTCCCTTTGCGGGCTGATCCTGGGTGGCAGCCATTTCCAAGTCTGTGACCCCCACACCTTTCGCGTCTGTCTGTCCGTCTGTCTGTCCGTCTACCTGTCGCCAACTCGAGAAACTCATCGAAAGTGTTCGGTGCGGCGGCGTCAGGGGAGTGTGTTTGTCACGACCGCTTATTTTGGAGAGTGCTTTGTCTCGTATTCTCATTTTGAGAGACTTCTGTCCTTCTTTCCTTCAAGTCGTATGCGCGGTTGTCAACTGTCTGTGGAGGTCATGCGATGAGCGCATGTGGAAATAGTGCTGCGCAAAGCAAAATCATTTTGTTTTATGTTCCTTTTTTAGTTTTTGCGGTTTTTTTTTCTTTTGTTTTTCTGCGAGCGGGACGACGGCGCCTCACTTCTTGTTTCACTTTGCCTGCCGAAGCGGTATTCGATATAAAGTACACGCCACCGCGGAACGTGGATCCAGAAAAAAAGAAGGGCTGTGTCTTTGGAGGGGGAAGGGGGGGACGGGAAGGGGAAGACAAGTTTCTGTCAATTGCGTTTGAGAGCGGGACCGCGTGTACCGACGGCTCCAGGTTAGTCCTATTGGCGCTGGGACGACCGGGGCGGCGCGGGGCGAGCATCTGCAGCACTGCCAACTTTGGAGCGGTTTTCTTTGGCGTCGATGGGCCTGGCAGCCTGGCGCAGCCTGGCACGCTCCAGAGACAATAATGACCTGGAAAGGGCCCTGCTGGCCGGCGCCGTGTTGGAACAGAGGAGTGTTTTCGCGAAGCAGCGGGAGAATGGCAAAATGATCAACCCGTTTTGTCGGAAAATAACCTCTTGACTCAGAGGCGGGGGGAGGTCAGATCTTCCTTGACAAACAGCACGGGCTTCTAGAAGTACCTATCGCAGATTGTACGACTTGGAATATGAGGATGGTCAAAAGTTCCAGTCCATCTGGTTTTGAAACGGCTTCTTTTTTCACAAGGAAGACCTTGGAAATCCCGATTGACGTAACGATAGGCAAGCCTAGAAATCAGCAACCGCTTTTGCCGTGTGGTGAACAGCGTTGGTGCTGAAGATGATGCTGACTATGTTGATGCTCTCGACGATCATGCTGACGATAATGATACTGACGAAGATGATCCTGATGATCCTGACGATAATGATCCTGACGATTATAATGCTGACGATTATAATGCTGACGATGATGCTGGATGATGCTGGATGATGCTGGATGATGATGATGCTGCTGGATGATGATGGATGATGATGATGATGCTGGATGATGATGATGATGATGATGATGATGATGGTGGTGATGATGATGATGATGATGATGATGATGATGATGATGATGATGATGATGATGATGATGATGATGATGATGATGATGCAAGGGTCATCCACCTGCCAGTGTTGATTGCTGGCCAAGTTGCACCTAGGCGACCCCGTTGCCTGCACCCTCAGTCGTTTCCAGCGCTGGCATTGGCGGACCAGCCCTCGGTCCTCGGCCCTCGGCCAGACACGGCAAGGGAAACGCACACGCGTGACAAATTGAAAGTAATAAGACTTCTTGTCGCCAACGCGTCTCCCATCTCATTACTCTCTAGCGCCCCTAAAAATTTCTCCTAATGGGGGAGGGAGGGCTTGCTAGGTGCTCCGCGGCCCCCAGAGAGAGAGAGAGAGAGAGAGAGAGAGAGAGAGAGAGAGAGAGAGAGAGAGAGAGAGAGAGAGAGCTGGGTGGTGATGGTGCGAAGCGGGAATTGCACCTCAGAGCGTTGGCCACAGGTCTCCACAGTATCGCCCCTGGTAAACGGTAGCCTTAATTACTCTTTAGGAAAACATCCACCATGCTCGCTAACACACTGCAATTAAAAGTTTTGGTCGAATTCACTGAAAACCCAGTTGGTTTTATCTTAGTAATATCATTATTTTGAATTTGGTTAAAAGTTCCACTTATTCTTCACCAATATTTCGCCAGAAGAATTGAAACTACCCCCAATTTTGGTCGATTTGGCTTGAGTCGTAATGTGAGTACTTCAGCTGAATCAAGAAAACAAAATGATTCAAGATCAGTTCCCGTGTTCCGTGTTTGCCACACAGACGACTACGCATCGGAGGAAATTTGACAGTGTGACGAGGAGCACGCCAAAAGACAAAGTGCTTGTTCGTTATAAAGGAGAAGAAAAATGGCAGGCGTGACTCTCTCATGACTCGCTGTGTCATCAGTGTCAAATGAATTGATGGGGATCGGTAATAGGCGCTGCCAGCCCGGCTGTCCGCCGTCTGTGGGCTGTGCCATGCCGCCAGGCCCCCTGCCGTGCGGCCGTTGGTATGCCGGGGGCTTTGACGAACGACACTGATAGTGCTATCGGCGACACGGCCATGGCCATGACCGCGGAGGGGAACGCGCCCCGTGTCACTACAAGTGCAACGCGGACATGAATGGCCACGCACAGTGGGCCAGAAGACCGGTGGGGGCGGCGAAAACTCTAGACGCGTTTTGAGCTCCAGAGTCGCCAAAGAGCACTCGAACCGAACGTGTGACCCCACCAATGGATTGCCCTCCAAACGAAGAATCCATTGGTAGGCCGCACGCACGGTTCGAGATCCATTGAGCTACTCTGGAGCTCGAAACGCGTCTAGTTTTGGCCGCCTCCACCGGTTTTCTGGTCCACTGTGCCACGGAGCCCTTTGGTCACTGTAACTGCGCCACGGACATGCATCGGGTGAAAAATCTGGGAGAGTGGGTCCAATGAAACAGCGAAGGAAACTAAGTTTTCTTTGAAAACTGCCGCCGGGAGCTCAGACGATATTGTTCGGTGCTGCTGTGCTGCGTTCGAGCTGAGTTCGCCGGCAGAGCCTTGCCGAGCCGAGGGGGAGTCTGGACGGGGACGAACCGCGCCGGGGCTGCCTTCCTCACTGTCCTTTTCATTGAAGGCAAGTCAAGGCTTCCGGCCGATGGCGGTGAGCTGCAACGCTGAAAACGCGCCGTCTGCGGAAGTAACCTGTAAAAGAAAACTGAAATTTCATTACAATTTGTCCAGTCGTTCCACGGTTTGAATCAGGAGTTCAGATGCTCCGTATTGCTTTTCAGACCTCGCATGTACTTTGATATCTCACCCGTTAGCCAGAAGTTTTAAGAGAGTCTGAAAGTTCTGGCGCTTCTAGAGGACGATTGCTTTCTCGAAGGACATGTCCTTTCTCTGTCAGGACAGTTCACTGTGCTTCGTGGAGCGCGCTTGAATATTCACTTTCCTCTTCTTGTCTGTTTCAGGTGAGTACCACACCAGAGTCCCAGCCGAGTGCAAGCAGAGGTCAGCATCGCAAGGAAACTGACGGTGATTTGCGAGTCCTCATCAACAGCTGGGTTTACAAAATGGCAAAAATTAAATATATTTTAGCATTCACATTAGATCTTTACTTGTTTAAGCCGACTGTTGTTGAAAGTTTCCGCAACACACTTCTGTGGTAACCAACATATTATATTGGAACTCATGGACCCATGGACCAGTCAAATTTTTTTATGACGGGGTTTCACGGAGAAAATATAGAAAGTTCGCGCGAGGCGAAAAAACGGAGCCAGTGATGTGGGGATTTGAAACCACAGCGCGGCATATCGCTCGGGATTTTCGGCGGAGCTGCGTCGGATGCTCATCGTAACCGTTCCATTTCCATGGAAATGACTCGACCCGTCTCTCATCGGATACGAACCGTCCAGGGGTAAGGAGATGCCGCTAGTAGCCGGCAAGCTGCCCTCGGGGCAGAACGCTCCTTTGCGCCTGAGTAGATTGGAGTTTGCCCGCACCGCGCGCTGGGACCGCGGGCAAGCCTAGCCTTGCCTGGCCGAGATGAGCGCTGGGAAAGCGGCCTGTCGAGGCTTGGGGAAACCACGGCCTCCTTGAGCATCGCTGCTTTGGCGTTCGATCGCGGCCTTTGACTCCGCACCGACTCTGCGGAGGGGTATACGGAATTATGAACCGAACACAGTGGGCTGGAAGGCCGGCGCAGGCGGCCAAAATCCCGGACGCGTTTTGAGCTCCAGAGTCGCTAAATGGAACTCGAACCGAACGTGTGACCCCAGCAATGGATTGCTCTCCGAACGAGGAATCCATTAGTAGGGTCACTCGTTCGGTTCGAGTACTGCTTAGCGACTCTGGAGCTCAAAACGCGTCGAGGGTTTCGGCCGCCTGCGCCGGCCTTCCGGCCCACTGTGGGGCGGGGAGCATCGGGCTGCGCATAAACGTGCCGCCGGATTACAGAGAGTACTTACCGCTAATACTCTGACGGCGGCCAGACTGCATGTGTATACACTTGGTGTATTGGTCCAGCGGATCCCAACGGATCAGCCGTTCAGTGCACTCTCTTTCGGCCCGGACTATCTCTGCTCGTCTTCGCTACAATCACACGCTGGCTGTGGGCGATGTCATGTACCACTTTGGAACAAGCCGGACCGCAGGGCGGGGCGGGGCGGGGCGGGGCGGGGCGGGGCGTCCCCTGACACGCGCTGTAGTTAATTGTGCGAGGGAGACAAAGGACCGGACGGATGGGGACAGAATGTGACGACGACGCCATGGTGGCATCAAAAACAAAGCAAAAAATTCGTAAAAGAGTTCAGTTTTTTTTTCAGTCAGGTGAACAAAAGACGGTGTGCATGCACAAAGTCGGGTGGGCCTCGCACTTCCCGGGTGTTGGTCGTTCATTGTCGTCGTGGCCATGGCGCTCACAACTGCCCCCTAGATGATTGTGCCCATCTTGCAGGTGTTTGCAGTGGCCGCTTAACGTACGAGAGAGAGGATTCGCCATTTTATGGCGGTGATTTTCCATCATACTGATGCAGCTGACTTTTTAGCTTACCTTTTAAAAATTCGTCGTACTCTTGTCATCGCAGAGGAAATCTCCACCGCGTAATGTTAGTGCAGCCCCTCACCGTGAGACGTTTAGAGTGCGCACCCAGTAACGAGCTCTCTCTCACTCACACTAATTGTTGCTGACGAATCTTGCCGGTTTGCGAGCAAAGGGCGAGGATCCCTGCAGAGTACAGCCTCTTGGGAACGCGGAGTTGAACCGCCAGTCCGGAAGCCAGCCAACAGCCAGCCAGCCGGCCAGCCAGGCAGCCAGCCTCCAGGCAGCCACACAGTAGTGGTTGTCAGTTTCACTCGACTCACTGAGTTCCCCCGGCGACACGGCGGCCTGGAGCCTCCAGCCTGGAGGGCCCCACGAAGGCTCGGCTTGCTCGTCGCCGCGTCCGAGTACCTCATTCTAAATTCCGTCTCAAGCCCCCCGGCAGCGCGCACAGATTTTTCATCGGATTCCAAGCTCCCTCCGCCGCCGCCCTGCACTACAGTGCAGCCAGGCACAGTGGGCCAGAAGACCGGCGGAGGCGGACAAAACTCGAGACGCGTTTTGAGCTCCAGAGTCGATAAACGGGACTCGAACCGAACGTGTGACCCCACCAATGGATTGCTCTCCGAACGAGGAATCCATTGGTGGGGTCACACGTTCCGTTTGAGTACCATTTAGCGACTCTGGAGCTCAAAACACGTCCTTGAATTTTTGGCACCTCCACTGGCTCACTGTGCAAGGCCTTGTTAAGTTGGGTTATTGTTGCCTCTGTCCCGCACAATACAATTTCTTCGCAATAACACGATGTAGTGGCCGCCTTTGCAAAGAGCCCGGTGTGGGCGGCTGTTCCGCGCCGCTGCGCCGCCGTCGTGGGGATTCCCATTGGCCAGCCGGCTTAACTTTGCGCGGCCGGCATCTTTGTTGGGCCACCCGGCCGCGCAGGGCGGCTTTATGAGACGTTACGTAACGCCCCGCCCCCGCAGCGCTGATAGTGGAGCGGGTTTTAGTACCCGTGCGCCCCACAGTGGGCCAGAAGACCGGTGGAGGCGGCCAAAATTCTAGACGCGTTTTGAGCTCCAGAGTCGCTAAATGGAACTCGAACTGAACGTGTGACCCCACTAGCGACTCTGGAGCTCAAAACGCGTCTAGAGTTTAGGCCGCCTCCACTGGCCTTCTGGCCCACTGTGCGCTGCGTGGTGTCGCCTCGATATCGCTAGCACCAGCCAGCCCCGCCGATATTCATCACGCAATCGGCCGTCTTCCGCGTCGCTTTCACGGCCATCGATTGGGCCTGGCTGGTGTAGAGTAACGCGGCCCTGCGAACCAGGCAGCCCGTGGCTGGCACGGAAATATGAGCCTTGTCGGGCAGATGGCGGTGCTGGCTGGTACCGCCGCGACACCGCTGCCACAGGACAGGTAGTTTGGCGGGACTTGGTTCAAGCGGCGATAGCGAGCAGGGGTTGCACGGTGGGCCAGAAGAGCGGTGGAGGCGGTCAAAACTCTAGACGCGTTTTGTGCTCCAGAGTCGCTAAATGGTACTCGAACTGAACGATGACCCCACCAATGAATTCCTCGTTCGGAGAGCAATCCATTCGTGGGGTCACACGTTCGGTTCGAGGCCTGTTTAGTGACTTAGGAGCTCAAAACGCGTCTGGAGTTTCGACCACCTCCACCGGTCTCCTGGCCCACTGTGGATTGTTCGGAGGGTCGTGAAGATAATGCTTGTTTCGCTGGGTTCCCCGGCGAGGAGCTCCACTCGAGAAAGCAGAACAGGAAAGGATATCCACGCGAGGCGTAGGCTCGGCTCTGCATAACTTGCGCGTGTGTGCGTGTGCGCGTGGCTCTGCTTGCGTCGCCTTATCTCTGGCGCTAAGAGTCCGCGATCCGCGGAACGTGGACAGGGTTTGGATAGGGCTGCGGGTGCACGGTGGGCCAGAAGACCGGTGGGGGCGGCCAAAACTCTAGTCGCGTTTTGAGACCCAGAGTCGCTAAATGGGACTCGAACCGAACGTGTGACCCCACCAATGGATTGCTCATCGATCGGGGAATCCATTGGTGGGGTCACACGTTCGGTTCGAGTGCTGAGCGACTCTGAAGCTCAAAACGCGTCTAAAGATGTTGCCACCTGCGCCGGTCTTCTGCCCCACTGTGCGTCACCGTCTGCCTGCTGGACTAAGAGCTCCTAAATTTAGCCGCTTGCGCTCGGCCTGCTGCCTCTGCCCGGGCGGTCGATGTGACAGGCGGTGGCGCGTACTTGCAGTGCAGTGGGTTCAGTTGACCAGATCTGGCAGCTGCCAAGGCATCTGCAGACGCGGGTTGAAACGGACGGGGCTGTGGTGTTTGACACGTTCAAAGACCCCGGCAGAGCCTGTTGCAAATATAGGCTAAAAACGTTGTGGTGGACCAACTGTCCTGATGTGATCATCATCGTCATCTTCATCATCATCATCATCATCTATCCAAATCTCTGGCGCTAGTTTGGCTGCAACCTGTCCTGGTTGCCAGCATTTTCCTAGAGTGCAACAACTCTCTCTCTCTCTCTCTCTCTCTCTCTCTCTCTCTCTCTCTCTCTCTCTCTTTCTCTCCCTCTCTCTCTCTCTCTCTCTCTCTCTCTCTCTCTCTCTCTCTCTCTCTATCTCTCTCTCTCTCTCTCACACACTCACACACAACTCGAACATGCCCGCCCGATTCCACCCTGGCTGCGTAGGCCCGATATGCCCGCGTATAATATACCAACTTTTGTTTGGTGCAGTTGGACCACTGTTTCCTCACTACCGTACCGCGGTGTGCATTTCGTTACCCTGACCAGAACACGGTGCGTGAGCGGTCAATATTGTTCCTCCTGGTTTTCAGCTCATTTCTCATAGCAAAGAGGGTTGTGTCCGATGGGCCCTATGAACAAAGACCGATGTCCTTTGGGTCGCTCGAACAAAGTCCGATCTCCTTTGGGTCGCTCGAACAAAGACCGATCTCCATTTCCTAACCTGTCAACGCGTTCATTTTGAAGTCCCAGAACAATCTCTACGTTTTGATTTCACACAAATGAGTTTAAGATGATCATTCTCTAATATATTAGGAACAAAACCTTCAAACTATTGTTTGAGTTGGATGTCTGTTGCGAGAACTACAATATAAAGAAACGGCGAATGCAGAAACGGCCGAAATGGAGATCGGTCTTTGTTCGAGCGACCCGAAGGAGATCGGTCTTTGTTTGAGCGACCTAAAAGACATCGGTCTTTGTTCATAGGACCCATCGTGTCTGACAACGAGAGCAAGCGCACAGTGGGCCAGAAGGCAGGTGGAGGCGGCCAACACTCTTGACGCGTTTTGAGCTCCAGAGTGGCTAAATGGGACTCGAACCGAACGTGTGACCCCACCGATGGATTCCTCGTTCGGAGAGCAATCCATCGGTGGGGTCACACGTTCGGTTCGAGTCCCAGGCTAAAAAAACCATGGTCGTCATGGTGAATTTCCATGGCCATAGGGCTGTTCCCCATGGTGGAAGTTGCCATCCCCATGGTTTAACCGGCCTCCCCATGGTGGAGGTCGGACCATGGGGAGAACCACCATGGTGCGGCGTTCTAGACCATGGGAAAGGTCTTCCCATGGTGCTGGCCACCATGGTGGCGCTCGCACCATGGGGAATGTCACCCTCCTCGTGCGTTGAAGTCTCCAGAGTTTATTCAGAAATTATCCGTAACTTTTATATATTTCGAGATAGAGTGACGCCGACAGCACCATCGTGCGTAGCATCGAATTTTGATCGGTGACCAAGGTACCTGATGCTCGCCAGGTATAAGCTAGACACGTCCTTCATTCCCCATGAGGCAGTGCACCATGGTGCAGCCGCCCCCATGGTGCTCGCATCCCCATGGTGCACGCATCCCCATGGCTGGCCTCCCCATGATCCTGAACACCATGGGCATTTCTCCATGGGCAAAATCTTGTGACCATGGTGAATCACGGATCACCATGGTCAGCCATCCCCATGGCCCAGCTCATGGTTTTTTTAGCCTGGGGTCCCATTTAGTGATTCTGGAGCTCGAAACGCGTCCGGGTTGTAGGCCGCCGCCTCCGGTCTTCTGGCCCACTGTGCAGCGTAACCACGGGCTTCTTTTTAAAGGCACGGCCCTGCGCTGCCGCGATCTCCTGGAACAACCAGTGCACTGTAGTTGGCGAGGCAAAGTCTCACAACAAGCCGGCAAAGTGTTTCCTTGTATTCCGTGCCGACGGCGTGCCGTGCGTGCGGGTTGCGGGTATCACCGAGTAAGCCTTTCACGAGTCCCGACCCAGTTAATGAACTTCCAGCAGCGAAGGTGGAGGTTTGCGATTTGCTGCGGGAATCAGAGTGAGCCGTTATTTCTACGCGAACGAGCCACGATTTGGCATGGCTGTTCGAGAAAAAGGAAGCAGCTTTCGGAACAAGCACTGCGGGCGGCTCGCAAAAGATGCCGCTCCGCTTTGAGCTAAGCTGCTCCGTGTCTGCATCGCATGTTTCCCCCTTACGCTGTGCTCAGCTGGCTGCCTGCCTGGCTGGCTGCCTGGCTGCTCGCCTGGCCGCTGCGGTGCGCATTGTCCAGATATATATCGAGTCCTTATGCCCAAAGAGCTGGAAGGGTGCTTCTTTCTTTTCTGTTGCGGGTCAGCGCGCGATACGCTCAAGGGCCCTTGCGGCCCCGCAGCCCAAAGGGCTTGCCGCGCGAAATGGCCACGACACTGGCGGGGAAGGGCTAACCACTCCACAGTAGCCAGAAGACCGGTGGAGGCGGCCGAAACTGTCGACGCGTTTTGAGCTGCAGAGTCGCTAAATGGGACTCGAACCGAACGTGTGGCCCCACCAATGGATTGCTCTCCGAGCGAGGAATCCATTGGTGGGGTCACACGTTCGGTTCGAGTCCCATTTCTTCTCCAAGTGTCTTCGGTTTCGTAGCCAACTACTTCCAATGCACTGCCTCATCTGCACTATATTTTCAACTGTATTGATGTATCTCTCAATCCAAACCAGTGGAGGATAAATTTGGCCTCTGGCAATTCCCGCAACCGGAGACTGTACCAACAACGCCCGTCCCTCTTCAAAGCAACGTCTTCGCGAATTTCCATTTTTAGAGTACGGACAACAGGTCTCCCCTCCCCTTCCCTGTCTTCCCTTCCCCTCCCCTCCCGCGGCTGCAGTGGAAAGCGTGGTGCCCTGGAATCGAGGAATGGAGGTCAAAGCAGCGGACTGATTCCGAATGTCGCTCTGTCCCTCTCGCACTCACGGGGCTACCCGTCAGGGTGCGAGAGAGACAGAGCGACGACTCTCCGGAGTCCCCCCCGGGTTGCTCAACTTGTCGGCCCTTTAATTGGCGCGTCAAGGGGTGTGCACCGGAAGTCCAGGAAGCCCGCCAATAGCCGAACCTTTCAGACTTTTTGTTTCTCTTTTGCGCCCCTGCTAGTCGCGCAGTAAGATATCAGTGTGTGCAGTATTAAACCTGACTGGCAGGTGCCGCAGGCCGCCTCTCTCCCTCTCTCTCTCTCTCTCTCTCTCTCTCTCTCTCTCCGCAAAATGCTGTCAGCATTCTGTTTCATGGCAGTGCGTCACTGTGCCCGTATTCCTTGTCTGCGTCTGTCCGTGATGGGGTAGGGCCCTCTGTACTGTAGACTGATTCCGCGAGTCGTTTTCGTCGCTCTGCCTCTCTCCCAGTCACGTGCGCCTCGCCTGGGCGAGCGAGAGAGACAGAGCGACGAAAAGGACTTTCGGAATCAGCCTGCTGAAAAGCTGGCAGGCCTCGTGAACGCGCTGCCGCTCAGTGACGCCTTCGTCCTGGGCAGTGGTGCACTGTACAGAGCTCCTCGTGAACTTCAAAGGTCCGTATCAATATTTACCTGACAGGAGGCGGGCAGAAGTTAACGCTGGAAAGTGGTGTTGTCCTTTTTGCTCTCATCTGCGTGCCGCAACTTTGAGAGAGAAGAGAGAGAGAGAGAGAGAGAGAGAGAGAGAGAGAGAGAGAGAGGAGAGGACGCGAAGCCACCGACAGTGTGATGTGTGGGAGTGGGGTGCAGTGATTGGTGGTGCTGATGACGAAGATTTATCGTTTCGAAGGGAAAGGATAGGTGGTGGCTCGGTGGCTCGCCCTGGCGGGGTTGTGTGAAAATTTATTCATCGGTTATGTTGCATTGCCTCAGCTGACAGGGCGCAGTGCGGGCCAGAAGACCGGTGGAGGCGGTCAAAATCCCGGACGCGTTTTGAGCTGCAGTGTCGCTAAATGGGACTCGAACCAAGCGTGTGACCCCACCAATGGACTGCTCTCCGAACGCGGAATCCATTGGTGGGGTCATGCGCTCGGTTCAAGTCCCTTTTAGCGACTCTGGAGCTCAAATCGCTTCTAGAATTTTGGCGGCCGCCACCACCCGCTGTGGGGCGTAGGGTGCCCAGGGTAGTCTTGGCGCCCCGGAACAAAATTCCAGGCCATCGGGGTGACTTTTCGACCAGGGTCCCCCAGGACCAGCCAAGGACCGGCGCAGCATCAGGGAACTGCCGGGGCTGCCCCTCCGGTCGTCAAACCCCGACAGCTCATGTCGCGTCCGGAGTGGGGTCCGTCTTGTTAACTGAAAAAAATGCCGGCCCAGCGAGAGTGCCTAAGAAAAAGCAAGAAATGGTTCGGATGATTTAAAATGATTGCTTTGCGGAAGGGCGCTGCCTCTAACAAAACCTCCAGAATTTCGGTTTAAAATTTATCGTTTTTTGGCCGTGCCAACTGTTGAGACGGACACTTGTCCCGGCAACTTTGGAGCGCGCGGCAGGTCGTCGGTGAAACCAGCATCTGCCTGGTCTCGCTTTGCCGGCAGGATCTCGGCCGCTGCGGTGGTGTTGGGGCGGGTCGCGCTCGGAGAGCTCGCTGAGGGTCTCAAAGGTGGAGATCGCCGAGGGGGCCGTGGGGGCGGTGCACAGTGGGCCAGAAGACCGGCGCCGGCGGCCAAAGCCCCAGACGCATTTTTGAGCTCCAGAGTAGCTAAAAAGGACTCGCACCGA
Source organism: Thrips palmi (assembly GCF_012932325.1). Taxonomy (NCBI): domain Eukaryota; kingdom Metazoa; phylum Arthropoda; class Insecta; order Thysanoptera; family Thripidae; genus Thrips; species Thrips palmi. The sequence goes on from NW_023144627.1 coordinate 6,766,952, forward strand.
ACGTGTGACCCCATCAATGGATTCCTCGTTCGGAGAGCAATCCACTGGTGGGGTCACACGTTCGGTTCTAGTCGCATTTAGCGACTCTGGAGCTCAAAACGCGTCTTGATTTTTGGCCGCCTCCACCGGTCTTCTGGCCCACTGTGCGGTGGGGGCGGTGGGGCGGCACCGCGTCTGGCCCCCGGCGGTCGGAGGGCGATCGTTTGGTACCAGTCAGGCCCACTAACGTGTGATTCCACACCACGCCGCCCGCTGCGGCATGGCCAACGGCATGGCCAATCCCTCCCTCAAAGCAGCCGACGCTATATTTGGTCCCGACTCGAAAACACCCCCGCGAGTTGAGACGTCGCTCGCGGTAGACTGATTCCGAGAGCCGTCGCTCTGTCTCTCTCGCACCTGTACGGGACGCCTCATGAGTGCGAGAAAGACACAGCGACGAAAACGACTCTCGGGATCAGTCTGCATTGCACAGTGGGCCATGCAGAAGACCGGCGGAGGCTGCTAAAATTCTAGACGTGCTTTGAGCTCCAGAGTCGCTTAATGGGCCTCAAACCGAACGTGTGACCCCACCAATGGATTGCTCTCCGAACGAGAAATCCATTGGTGGGGTCACACCTTCGGTTCAAGTACCATTTAGCGACTCTGGGGCTCAATGCGCGTCCAGAGTTTTGGCCGCTTCCACCGGTCTTCTGGCCCACTGTGCATTGCAGCTTGGTGTTTCAAACGGCTGATCCGCGGCCGGTTTGCTGTCGCAGATATTGGCGTGGATAGAATGTCTGGCGCGCTGCGGAGGGCGCTACTCTGTGTACACCCGGCGCTACGCTCGGCGCTCCGCTGCGTGGGAGACGTCCTATTGACTGAAGGGCCGGCGTCTGAGTAGCACAGCCCTGACATTCCTCGCAAGGCTTCCGCAGCTCGGTCCCGCCAAAGTCTCCCTTATTCTTTCTTTCGCCGTCCCTTTTTTTTTACTCCCCTTTTTATTTTATTCTGCTCCTTGTTCGCTCTGCCCTTCATTTTCGTTATCCCGCTTCCCTCCGCCAGCCGCACAGTGGGCCAGAGGACCGGCGCCGTCGGGCGAAACTCTAGACGCGTTTCGAGCTCCAGAGTCGCTAGATGGGACTCGAACCGAACGTGTGACCCTACCAATGGATTGCTCTCCGAACGAGGAGTCCATTGGTAGGGTCACACGTTCGGTCGAGTCTCATTTAGCGACTCTGGAGCTCAAAACGCGTCCGGGACTTTGGTCACCTCCACCGGTCTTCTGGCCCACTGTACATGGTCACACGAGTCAAAAAAAAAAATAAAAAATAGATAAGTAGATTTTTTTTTTTTTGACATTCTTGCAGTGATGTTTCGCGGATGAGATCTCTGGAGGAACGGACAACACTTGGGGAATAAACGCCCGGCCGTGACTCACTGCGATATTCCTCTGGCCGCGTCAGCATGATAGACTGCGGTCCGAATCGAAAAATATCGCGCAGCAGAGACAATCTATGGCGCACTTCGGGACACCGTCTTCGGCTTCGGCGTTTCTGGCGCCGCGGAGGAAGCTTTTAACTGTCAAAAGTGTGTGCGGCATTCGTAGAGCGTATCTAGTGTAGGATCCCCAAGAAGGTACGTTTTTCTGTCAGATGATCGCTTAAATGAGCCATCGCGCTGTAATCCACGCTTTTGGATGCGCCTCTCGCTTCCCAGCAATGGACTTCCGGTCGCCGCGCCTTGCAGTGCACGCACACGACCTCTTGAACCGCTTCCATGGCGAGTCTCACGTCGCGCTGCGGACTGATTCCGAGAGTCGTCGCTCTGTCTCTCTCGCTCCTGTACGGGACGCCCCGTGGGTGCGAGAGGGACAGATCGACGACTTTCGGAATCAGTCTGCTGGCTGGCTGATGCCTAGCAGTGCTCCATCGCTCTGTCTCTCTCGCACCCTCCGCGGAACGCCCCGTGAGAGCGAGAGAGACAGAGCGACGGAAGCGCTGGAAGATGACAGGCCGATGTGTGCCGCCTCAAAGAATTAGTACCCGGCGGCATGTGGGCCATAACTCAGTGCGGCGCGACGTCGCACAGTGGGCCAGAAGACCGGTGGAGGCGGCCGAAATTCCTGACGCGTTTTGAACTCCTGAGTCGCTAAATGGGACTCGAACCGAACGTGTGACCCCACCAATGGATTGCTCGTTCCGAGAGGAATCCATTGGTGGGGTCACACGGTCAGTTCGAGTCCTGATAAGCGACTCTGGAGCTCAAAACGCGTCTTGAATTTCGGCCCACTGTGCGTCGCGAGCGCACAACAGCCACATTCCGAGAGTCGATTTCGTCGCTCCGCCTCTCTCGCACCTACACGGGACGTACCGTGAGTGCGAGAGAGACAGAGCGACGAAAACGACTCTCGGAATCCATCCGCAGTGCACACGCCGCTGCCAGGTGCGAGCAGCGCCGCCTAGCGCCGCCACACCGCAAGCGCGGCGGCGCCGTCGCGCCGCGACGCGTGAATCTGCAGACTGATTCCGAGAGTCGTCGCTCCGTCTCTCTCGCACCTGCACGGCACGCCCCGTGAGTGCGAGAGAGACAGAGCGACGTTTTCGGAACCAGTCTGCGGAAAGGGCGCGCCCCGCGGCACAGACTCGCGCCTCGCGCTGCCTCCATTGTGCGAATGTTGCTGTTTTGCGCGGCACTGCCGCTAAGTGCGGAGGGAGGGCTGGGCCGGGCTAGGCAGCGCGGCGTCAAACGAAACGGGAGACATTTTTATTTTAAAGGAAACGCAACACTCTCGCACCCCTTGGTTAAAGGTGTTTGAATACTCTTTTAGGCACTCAATTTCAAAAGCCATTGATTGTTACATAAATTCATTGATTCAAGTACCGAACGTGTGACCCCACCAATGGCTTGCTCTCCGTACGAGGAATCCATTGGTGGGGTCACACGTTCGGTTCGAGTCCTATTTATCGACTCTGGCGCTCAAAACGCGTCGAGAGTTTCGGCCGCCTCCACCGGTCTTCTGGCCCACTGTGTTGACAGGCTCCAGGCCTCCCTATTAGTGTTGACAAGCCAGGAGGCGAAATAGAGTGACGACTCATCCACGGAGCCCTATCTACAAACTAGGCGACAAACCACCGGGGCTGCATGCCTCCTCGTTTATTACCACCTAACATTTTTTTACGATGCGCCGCGCGGCGCCTGGTCTAAAATAGAAGCGCGTGCACGGGGGAGGAAAGGTGGAGGGGAGGGGGAGGGGGGGGGGAGGGGAGGGGGGGGAGGGGAGGGGAGGGCAGAAAGGTGACGTCCCCTTCCCCTCCAAAGAATGCGCCGTGTTTACCATGGCTCTGGCCGTGAGGACGCCGTTCGGTATAGAGGGCCCCTCAGAGAATTTACTTTGCCCGGCCGTCCGCTGCTGCCGTGCTGGCGCACTGCTAGCGCTGTGCCGCCGCTTCCTCCTCGCGGGGGTGATAAAAATAATAATAACAATGATGAATAAGAGTGACGATGACGATGATGATAAAGCGCGTTCAGTCGCCGAATATTTTACAATCAGCGCACAGTGGGCCGGAAGACCGGTGGAGGCGGACGAAACTCTAGACGCGTTTTGAGCTCCAGAGTCGCTAAATGGGACTCGAACCGAACGTGTGACCCCACCAACGGATTCCTCGTTCGGAGAGCAATCCATTGGTGGGGTCACACGTTCGGTTCGCGTCCCATTTAGCGACTCTGGAGCTCAAAACGCGTCTTTGGCCGCCTCCACGTACTGTGCGCGGGCCTCGACGCGAGGCCGGCCGTGGAAACCGCAGGCACATGTTGGGCCCAACTGAGGGGAAACAAGTAGGCGTTTTATGTGTGCACTGATAAAAATGGATGAGGGACTGACGAAAAAAAGAAAGGAAAAAAAAAACAGTGGTTCCGGCTCTTGCAGCCCTTGTAAGAATTTATGGGGCGCGTCGGACTAGCTAAGTTTTGCGGTTTTGCCTAGAGGAGAGCAGAAGAGCATTCAGTGAAAATAAAACAAAAGGAATGTCAATATTTCAATTGATTTTTCGAAATTAAAAGAACAGCTTTATGGTTATTTGTACAAAATTGTACACAACATGCAGCTGTTTCTCTGTCGTCGGTTCACGGCGCGCGTCTCTCCCCGCACCGCAGGCAACGCAGTGTATATTAATTAACAAATTAGAGTGTCTCGCCGATCCGCGATCAGATCAGCGAGGAAGCGGCGCGAGGCGAGCCATTAAAGGAATGGCCAGGTAATGTCTTTGCCGGCACCATGATCTAATCTGCTTTCCATCGAGAGAGTTAGCCAGAGTGGGGCTGCTCTTGTTTTCGATAATGAGTATGCAAATGTTTGGCGTCTTGATGGCCCGCCGCCGGTGGGGTCGCGGGTTCGACTCCCGGCGGGGCGGTCGGGCACGTGTTTCGAATCAGAAGCCCCTCAATTTGATTTCGTCTCGAGGCGCCGGCCCTGTTGACGGACCGACGCCCATAATTGATACATTTTGTTTCATTGTCACGCGTGAGTCGTAATGAAAATGAGAGAGAGAGAGAGAGAGAGAGAGAGAGAGAGAGAGGAGAGAGGAGGGGGGGGGCGGGGGGGGAGGGAGAGAAAGAGGGAGAGAGGGAGGAAGGGAGGGAAGGGGGACAAAGGGAGGGAGGGAGGGGGAGAAAGAGAGTCGCCTTCGCGTACCGCATTTCGTTCCCGAAAAGCAAAACCATCCTACTTTGACGAGCGCGTCTCCGTCACCAGCTGAAAAGTTTTTCCGTTTTGCCCACTGCGACTGACGTGCGCGCTCACACACATGGCAGCGGAGGGCACCGCATTACGTAAGTGAAGTTCCCTTGCTAACTTATGAAGGAGTGGCTGGCCCGGCCGCGCCGCGACGCGCAGTGCAGTGACACGCCCGTCGGCGCGCACGTCGCGTCGCGTTCGCCACCGCCTGATGAATATTTAGGCGGACTTCGATGCCCCGGGCATTGCGGCGCATCGCACAGTGGGCCAGAAGACCGGTGGAGGCGGACAAAACTCTAGACGCGTTTTGAGCTCCAGAGTCGCTAAATGGGACTCGAACCGAACGTGTGACCCCTCCAATGGATTGCTCGTCCGGAGAGCAATCGATTATTGGGTTCACAAGTTCGGTTCGAGTCCTGTTTTGCGACTCTGGAGCTCAAAACGCGTCTAGAGTTTTGTCCGCCTCCACCGGTCTTCTGGCCCACTGTGCATCGCCGAGGGTCGGCTGCAGACTGATTCCGAGAGTCGTTTTCGTCCCGTGAGTGCGAGAGGGACAGAACGACGAAAACGACTCTCGGAATCAGCCTGTCCGCACCGCACTGCTGCCACTCACTGCGAAAAATCGACCGAGCATCCACTCTGCCTGTTGCTCACTTTTTCTCAGATTTTCCTATTTATTTCTACCAGTGCACCAGTCCACACAGTGTGGTGGGACGGCCCTCTCTGGCTTTGCGACCTTGGGTCCGCCGCGGAGACGGTTCCAGCGGACCGATTCCGAGAGTCTCGCTCTGTCTCTCTCGCACCTCCACGGCGCGACTCATGAGTGCGAGAGAGACAGAGCGAGACTCTCGGATTCTGGCCGGACTCATAAGCAGCGAAGGGACGGTCCTCTGCTCGTTCTCTTCGACGGCTCTCCCTCTCTCCAAAGTTTGTTGCGCCTGCTTTCGCCTGTTGGACAAGACGTCCTTTTTCAGGTCCAGCGGCCGCGGCCGGCCGGTAACGAAGACTTGTTTTGCTTCACTTTCTGGTCGCAGGGCCAGGCCAAGGGCTGGCCGGGCCAGGCAAGGCAGCTCGGCCAAGGGCTCGCAGGGCAAGGCAAGGCAGCTCAGCCGGCCAAGGGCTCGAGACCGGATCACCCTAAGCAGAACCCTTGTGCTCAATCCGGCCGGAAAGTCCGTCTGTTTGGAAAGTTGCTCGGCCTCCTGCTTGCAGAGTGTAAGGAGAAAGAGGGTGCGTGGTGCGTCCGCGGGCTGGACGTCTTTCGCTCCTCTCTCTCTCTCTCTCTCTCTCTCTCTCTCTCTCTCTCTCTCTCTCTCTCTCTCTCTCTCTCTCTCTCTCTCTGTCTCTCTCTCTGTCTCTCTCTCTCTCTCTCTCTCTCTCTCTCTCTCTCTCTCTCTCTCTCTCTCTCTCTCTTGCACGAACAGGCGCTCCGCTGGTGACGTGTCACCCTAGTAAGGACGGCCATGTCTCCTTTCGCAGTGCAGGCGGCCCGTAATGGTAATGGTAATGTTCGGGTAGGCAACCCGTGGACACCTGTGTCGGCGTGCTGCCTACCTCGCAGGCGATTGCGCGCGGCCGGACGTGCGAAACCAGCGCACAGTGGGCCAGAAGGCCGGTGGAGGCGACCGAAACTCTAGACGCGTTTTGAGCTCCCGAGTCGCTAAACGGGTCTCGAACTGAGCATGTGACCCCACCAATGGATTCGTCGTTCGAAAAGCAATCCATTTGTGGGGTCACACGCTCGGTTCGAGTCCCACTTGTCCCCCGCTATCCACCTGTCCAAAAGGCTCGAGGTGGGCAACCTCTTCGATGTTAGTGAACCGTAAAAATTTTCGCCCTCGTATGTGGCATCGCTGCTCCGTATGATTGGGACGAACCGCTCGGGTGAATCAGTCTGCAGGGCGGTTCCAGAAACGTGTCTAGAGGGCAGTGTGGGCGACCTCCTTCCCTAAGGGCCGTAGCCACGTCACTGTCTGCAGGGGTCACCGGCTGCCTCTTTTATGTGTTTCCAGGTAAGTGAGCCGGTGATTCACACCTGACCACGTCAACGGATCACCGAGAAACTCGGTGGCATCGCACAATGGGAAAAAATATTGAATTCTAAAGCTTTTACGTAAAAAGAAGGAGGGTCTGGTACGCTGCAAAGAAACGCAAGATGCCAACTACATACACCAGAAACTGAGAAAGAAACTTTGTTTTTCGTTCCTGTGGTTACTAGAAAAAAGTGAAGAAAAAGTTGGGAATAAGGTCTAGTCAGCAATATGTTGGGACTGTCCGTAAACCATGGAACTTCTGTCTTTTTTTTACATGAATATATTTTACAATTACGTTTACTTAAATTCATATGGAAGTCCTATCCTTTTTTTTCGTCGCTCCCGGACCACATTCTTCCGTACATTTCCGCACCAAAGCGCGGACTTGCTTACAGTGAATTCGATGGGATGAATACTGAAATAGAGCTGCTCCTCCATTGAATGGTAGGCACCGCGTGAGGGGACCGGCCCGCCGTGGTTGCCGCGGCAATGCCGCCCCACCCGGATCGGAGTGGCCGACTGGCTGTGAATGGGCGCCCCGTTTTTGGCGGGCTGCTCTGTGGCGCACCCCGCCGACTCGCAGTGGGCAAGAAGACCGGTGGAGGCAGCCAAAAATCAAGACGCGTTTTGAGCTCCAGGGTCGCTAAATGGGACTCGAACCGAACGTGTGACCCCATCAATGGATCGCTCTCCGAACGAGGAATCCATTGGTGGGGTCACACGTCCGGTTCGAGTTCTATTTAGTGACTCTGGAGCTCAAAACGCGTCTGGAGTTTCGGCCGCCTCCACCGGTCTTCTGGCCCACTGTGCGACTGGCGGACTGCGGACTCGTCGCTCTGTCTCTCTCGCACCGACACGGGGCGCCCCGTGAGTGCGAGAGAGACAGAGCGGTGGCCACCGAAGCGAAAGGGGATGCGATCGGCAGGCTGGCTGCTCCGTCCCCGCTCGGCTGTGAAATGACGGCGGAGGCGAAGACCCCCTCCAAATTAGCGAAATATTTCCCAGGCGTCGCGCCGCGTCGCGCAGGTTTGCGGCGTCCGGGGCGGCGAGGCGCGTCGGCCGGAATTCCTCCGCAGTTCGTATATTCGATAAGCGAAGCATCCGAGCAGGTGGCGCACAGTGGGCCAGACGACCGGTGGAGGCGGCCGAAACTCTAGACGCGTTTTGAGCTCCAGAGTCGCTAAACAGGACTCGAACCGAACGTGTGACCCCACCAATGGATTCCTCGTTCGGAGAGCAATCCGTTAGTGCGGTCAAACGCGCGGTTCGAGTCCCATTCAGCGACTCTGGAGCTCTAGAAACGCGTCGAGGATTTTGGTTGCCCCGACCGGTCTTCTGGCCCACTGTGGTTCGCCAACCCTCACTCTGTAAACCTTACAAACTATTTCAGTCCGAGTCTGAGCATTTTGACGAAATTAAAACATGTTCGAAACTTTTTACTCTTGACTTAAACAAACTCACCTCATTTCCAGTGGACAGCCGGAGTATGGAATCCCACGTGTCAGCGGCCCCTTCGACGGGGCGGCGGGCGCGGTGGCGCTCAGACTGGCAGTCACACATCACGCGGTGATTTACGCAGGATCGCCTCCCCGGACGGCACGGCGGGAAGGGGGAGGGGGAGGGGGGCTTTTTGCCCGTCGCGGAGATGGCAGGGGTTCTCCATAAATTACGTGATACAAATCTCGAGGCCCGGCCTGCAGGCCCGTCCTGCTCCGCTCTCCGCCCGTCCGTCCGTCTGCCCGTCCCGCAAACTCGATTACTCCTCAACTTGGGCCGGCAGTCAGTTTTCGCGTTGCGTTGTTCGAGTGCTGGGCGCTGCACAGTGGGCCGGAAGACCGGTGGAGGCGGCCAGAACTCCAGACGCGTTTTGAGCTCTAGAGTCGCCAGTTGGGACTCGAACCGAACGTGTAACCCCACCAATGGATTGCTCTCCGAACGAGGAGTCCATTGGTGCGGTGACAAGTTCGGTTCGAGTCCTGTTTAGCGACTCTGGAGCTCGAAACGCGTCTAGAGTTTTGTCCGCCTCCACCGGTCTTCTGGCCCACTGTGCGCTGGAGGCGCTAGTTCCAGCGAGTTCGACGCCCGCCGGGCCGCCAGGTACTCGCTGGAGCCGCTGCCTTTCGTCGCTCTGTCTCTCTCGCACCCAGTCGGGGCTCCCCGTGTGTGCGAGAGAGACAGAGCGACGTAAACGACTCTCGGAATCAGTCTGCTGGACTGGCGCCGAAATAAAGCAGAAATGATTCGTGGAGGGAGCGAAGTCGTTTCGACTCGCGAAAGATAAAGGATGCAATCGCTGTCTTTCTTGAAATATTTCCAGAGTCAATCAAGTATTTTTCAAGTTTCTTGAATTATTGTCTCCATCGCAGGTGCTTACGCTCTGACACCAAAATCGTGGGGAACCAAATTTCTGAGGAACGTGTTTGGAAAAGAATTGCCTCCGATCTTCGTAAAACTCCAATACCTCCTTTATATGTTTCAGCAGTAGTAAAAAAAAATCTTTTAAATCGCGAAGCATCCAGAAAGTCCTTAAGAAGCTTCGTTCAGGATTTTCAAATTAACTTTTACCAGTGTATTCTTTGTAGGATGAAAAAGTTGACGTCACTTTGAAAGCATTTTGAACTCTGTTGCATTTACCTGCACAACAACAACAACAACAACAACAACAACAACAACAACAACAACAACAATAAGTAATGTTGAACCCCTTGAGCGCGGCGTCGGCCTCGCCGTGAGTCGAACCACCTGTTTTGGCTTCCTCTTCCGAGCCTTCCTTCCTGACCGTGTCACGAGGTCGAGACAAATGGCTGTCTGTCTCTCTCGCACTCACCAAGGGGCGTGCCGGCGGTGCGAGAGAGACGGAGTGACTTGTCATCCGTCACACACCGCGTGCGGCCACGAAAGAAATGGCGACAAATTAACAGTGCAGGCGCGCTTGTCAACGCGTCTCAATGCCACTGTTGTTGTTTGTTTGCGTTTTGTTTTTGTTGTTTAAGCCAGGGGTCTCAGAGTGAGCATGGCTTGCGGGCCGCATAGAGAGAGAGAGAAAGGCAAAGAAGAGAGATAGGAGATGAAATGAGTGAGGCGGCGAAGGTGTGACACGCCGGACTCGACCCAGCCGCACGGCAGCGGCGACGGCGGCGACGGCGACCCAGCGCTACGCTGCCTCGGCCGCACGGGCTGACTGTCTGTCCTTGTTCCTCCCATAAGGCCTTGTGAGTGCGAGAGAGATGCCGGCGAGCCACGGCGAGCCGGCCGGTTGACACGTTTGACAGCTGGGCGACGAGGCAGCGCGCCGCCGCCCAGCCAGCCTGGACCTGTGCGGCCCGAGTCTGGCCCGCCTATCTTTCCCATTGCGGCCCGCTGCGGGCCGTGTGGCACCCGAGCTCCGGGCCGGAGCGGCCCGCGGGCCGCCCGTCTGAGACCCCTGGTTTAAGCCTTCGGTCGGCAGCGCCGCCGGTACACACAGTGTTGCGGTCGCCTCGCCCGGAAACCAGGGCGGGCAAATTTAAATGCGGGGCACCGCTGCGCGCGGGGTTGGCGGACACGGCGAGAGGTTCAGGCCATAAAGAGCAAAAGCGTCGCGGGCACTTTGCGACAGACGGACAGACAGACAGACAGACGGACGGACAGACACAAGGACGGAGGATGATTCAGTGCGAACGTTTTACAACCCGTGGCGCCGCCGCCGCGCTCGGCTTTTCGTTGTCATCCGTTGCTCGCGGGTTTTGTCCAGGTGCGCCTCGTCAGCCCCGAAATAGTTAACACACACACACACTCACACACTCACACACACACACACACACACACAGTGAAGCAGTCACACGCGGGCACGCTAACACTCACTTACACCCGAGCACCAACTCGTACACGACCTACGCCTTCGTGCAAAACCAAGTCATACATGTGAGTGGCTCGACTCTCTCTCTCTCTCTCTCTCTCTCTCTCTCTCTCTCTCTCTCTCTCTCTCTCTCTCTCTCTCTCTGATGAGTAATCATTTTACGGACGCGGACAGCTCGCGTGCCTCCCCTTTTGACCCCCGCACTGTGAGTCACGTGACGAACTGACCCCTGGGCTTTCACACCTAGTTACCGCAGTGCCGCCGCCCCATGATTCATGGCCCCGGCTGCAGACTGAGCGCCGTCGCTCTGTCTCTCTCGCACCTGTACGGTACGCCCCATGATCGCGAGAGAGATGGAGCGACGACTGCTGCGCGGATCCGCTCCACACGCCCCGGAGGCCTGAAGGTGTAGGAGCAGCTGCTGACTGCAGCTGTCGAGATTAGCTCGTCTAGTTTGCATGCGGACTGGACTGCGGAAAATAAGAAATCGCACCGGTTGAGTGTGCTGCCTTGCAGTGCAAAGGTGTGCCGCTCGTTTGTGCCCGACTTTGCTGACGGGCGACAGCGCAGCCCGCGGTGTACCGCCACTTTTTCGAACACAGCTCCATCAAAATGTCGCGGCGTTTCTCGCACCAAGGCTTTGGCCTAATCTGGAGCGACTAGTCAGAGGGCTTCCACCGCCGTGCCGCACCTTATCGTGTTTTCGTTACGTGGGAAAATGGTTTTTCCGCGTGGAAATAAAATCGTCCCCGCAGGCAGCGTCTCTCTCTCTCTCTCTCTCTCTCTCTCTCTCTCTCTCTCTCTCTCTCTCTCTCTCTCTCTCTCTCTCTCTCTCTCTCTCTCTCTCTCTCTCTCTCTCTCTCTCTCTCTCTCTCTCTCTCTCTCTCTCTCTCTCTCTCTCTCTCTCTCTCTCTCTACTTTGACAGGGAGGGCGTGGCCGATGCGTGTCCACTGCTTATCGCCACACTTTCAACTAGCCGGCCCAAAAGTGGCAATAATCGGCGCGGCTCTCCGGGGAGCCCCGCCGGCTTTACAGGGGGCTCCGTGTCGGGCAACAAGCACCCCGCCCCGCCACGCCACGCCACGCCCCGCCCCACCCCACCCCACCACGCCCCGAACAGCGCGACCAGTATGCTCAAAATAGTAAGTAGTTTGAGGTGTGGCCCTAACTACGCCTCTCCCGTACCCCTTCCTCTCCCCTTCCCCCTCCCCTCCCACCCCCACCCCCTTCCCCAAGCCACCGAGGTGGGTGTGGCTGCCGAAATAATAAAGCATCACCACCTGGACTGCGTTCGAAGTTCGGAACCCCGCCGGGGGTTGAAAAAAAAAGTGGAGGGAGCAGGATGCCGGAACTATCTCGTTTTGGGAATTGAGTTGAGTCATTTTGATGATCAACACCATGTTGTTGTGTGGGATTGTGATCCGAGGAGTGCACCTAGGGGGAAATCTAGATCACACGTCATGTGTTTGTCTCTCTTTGATGTCAAGACTGGCTAAATTTTGACCCAAAGCACTAATTTGTATGCCATTTGGACACCATTCTCTATTTTCGGGCGTCTTCCACCGTCGAAGTGGCTGCGTCGTCGGCCCTGGGTGGTACGCTGTTACTTTCAAAAACTTTCACAGTGTGTGGGCGGCCGCCTCACGGAGTGGACAGGGGAGAGTTTGGGTTTTCGGACGCAGCCGGCAGCGAACCCTTTTCGGGCGGCCCCGGGCCGATTAGAATGCCGTAGGGGGGCGTAGCGAACCGGTAGTAGCCAAGTGTTTCAAAGTTTTATCTGCTCCGCCGCGCTGCCTCGGCGTTGCCGCCCTGCCGCCGCGGTCTTCCCTGTTGTTCTAATTGGGGCTCCCATTTGCATATCAAGACGGCCGCACGAAAACAGGAGCAAGTTTGGCGGTCCGTGCGTGTCACTCATCTGCAGTGCCTGGCGGCTGTTTGCTTTGGAAAGTTGTCCCCAAGAGAGGCTCGGACCCCGCGGCGGCGCACAGTGGGCCAGAAGACCGGTGGAGGCGGCCGAAACCCCGGACGCGTTTTGAGCTCCAGAGTCGCTAAATGGGACTCGAACCGAACGTGTGACCCCACCAATGGATTGCTCTCCGAACGAGGAATCCATTGATGGGGTCACACGTTCGGGTCGAGCCCCATTTAGGGACTCTGGAGCTCCAAACGCATCTAGAGTTTTGACCGCCTCTACCGGTCTTCTGGCCCACTGTGCGACAAAACGGTGCTCATGGTGCCAGCGCTGGAATGCTTGTTAAAAATTAGACGACAAATTTTTGATGTTTGTGGTGCCAATTTAAACTGACTGCAAGTGGGACAAAAACTGCGGGAATCCCATCTTCCGACATTTTTAACCAATTCACTGCTCTTAAATTATTATATACATAATCTCATCTGGGCCTTTGCTTCGAAATGTATCCGAAGAGGTGGCGGCGTTAGCTCGGCGGCTGTTGGCAGCCCTGCTTATCTGGACGTTTCATTACGAGAGTTGGCAGCGCTGCAAACGTCGTTTGTTCGATGCCTCGAGTCGCCGGCGGCGCCGCGGAGTGCTTCGCGGTTCTTGCCTGCACACTGATTCCGAGAGTCGTTGGCGTCGCTCTGTCTCTCTCGCACCTGAACGGGACGCCCCATGAGTGCGAGAGAGACAGAGCGACGAAAACGACTCTCGGAATCAGTCTGCTGGGGTGGCCATAATTTTGGCACGTGTAAACAACCCCCGTGTCTTCGCGGGCCATCTCGACGGCGGTGAACTCGGAAGGTGGGAGGAGTGTGGCTGCCAGCCCTGCCAGGCCGCTCTGAGAGTCGTCGCTCTGTCTCTCTCGCACCCATACGGGACGCCCCGTGAGTGCGAGAGAGACGACCCGCCACTCGGAAAGTGAAAGGATGGAGGTTACTTTCGGTGCGCGGTCGGCGCGGCGGGACTTCATCTCCAAGTGTAATGAGGTGAATATGATTCCCGAAAACTTTGCCCCGGACTTATCTGATTTGGACGGGGAATATGTAGACGACTAAGATGTTTGTGTTTTTCGGGACGAGGCCGTAAAAAGAGCGAACGGGGCGGGGGAATGACTCACAGCGCCGCGGGTACTCCATCGTCCTGAGTAGGGTGGCTGTTCCGAGTGGCTCGCGAAAATACAAGAACAGCGGGGAAAGCCGGGAAACTACCGAATCCGGTCAAACGCGCCCACACTCTAAAGGTTCTCCATAGTGTGGTGAAAATTATCTATGTTATGGTGAAAACTCTGTATATTTTGGTGAAAATTCCCCGTAGTATGGTGAAAATTCTCCATAGTATGATGAAAATTCTCCATATTATGGTGAAAACTCTGTGTGGTATGATGAAAAATCTCTACCTTATGGTAAAAACACTCTATGTTATTGTGGCGCAACTGAGTTTACAACATACCGTTGAGAATTCACCGTACCTTGTACATATTTTGACGAATTTCGTTTGTGTTATGAAGAAAATCTTCACCAGCATGGTAGTGCAGCTTTTCACCGTGAGACATTAAGAGTGCCAAAAATGTTTTTTCCAAAATGTTCCGCGAGCCTTCACCGTGGTGGCTGCACTGTTAAAACCCGAAACTTGTCCGGAAAGTTTGGAAACTGCCTGCTCCAGCCCCGCGCGCCGGTCGCGGCCGTGTTGACAGTGCCACGGGCTCATTCCTAGTTATTTCTCACAATAGCAGTGGCAACATGCCGTGCCGGGTAAGTGGCTCAAAGTCATTAAAATCTCGAAAGGCAACCCGCAGCCCTGGAGGTGCGAAAGACGCCCGTCGCTCTGGCGTGCAGTGGAACGGACGAGGGGGAAACGACTGAGAAATTTTGTGCACATCGGATAGGGATAACCCCGGATAACCCGCGAATTACCTCCGGATTACATCGAAAAATTTCCAGGATTACCATTGGATTGCGCCGGATTACCCCGGATTACCTCAGAATTTCCCCGGATTACAATAGAATTTTCCCGGATTACTTCAAAATTTCTGGTTATCCGGATAGCGGATAACCAATTTGCTGTGCATCGGATAACCGAAGTCGTTTCCCCCTCGGGAACGGAACACCGCGGCGCCGTCACGCTCGCGAGGGCGTGTGGCGGGCCGTCTCGCGTTTTGGAACGCCCCGCCCCGCCCCGCCCCGCCCCGCCCCGCCCCGCCCCGATCGACGAAAAAATGTGGCGACAGACGACATCGCCGTCCGTCTGCCGTCACCTTGACTGCCAAGAAAGGACTGATGTCATTTGAATGCCCTCACGAGTCGTCGGGAACGGCGTTTGTGTGTGTGTGTGTGTGTGTGTGTGTGTGTGTGTGTGTGTGTGTGGTGTGTTGGTGTGTGTGTGTGTGTGTGTGTGTGTGTGTGTGTGTGTGTGTGTGTGTGTCGGACGAGAACGCACCATGATTTCATGGCACGGTTTGCCTCAGTTCCAGTCCATTGGTAAAATCATAGTTGTTATTGTTGTCGTTGAAAAAGGGCCTGAGGGAAGTTTCTGCCTTTCGGTTTCTCTCTCTATTGTGCCTCTCTCTCTCTGTCTCTCTCTCTCTCTCTCTCTCTCTCTCTCTCTCTCCGGTTGTCCCTCTGGAACGAGCGTTATTTTGCGTGAATAACTGATCGGGTCAGCCAGTCGAAGCTCTATCGCTCCCTCCCTCCTTAGCTCAGTCCACTCCCCTCTCCTTCTTCTGTCTCATCTCCCCGCCGCCGCTGCCTCCTCTATGGCAAACTCGCCCAACTTTGGCATGCATAAACACACACATAACTTACACATACGGGCGGCCCGCGTCGCGACCGTGTCCGCGCAAGCGTTGCGGAGATCACGACGCCGTCGCGCATTTAAAGAAATTATTCGGACGGATTCGCGGAGACAAAGCGACGCGAAGTGGCGGCTGTCGCGATTGCCTGGAAATCGCCGGGTGCTCTGCGAGTGACCTTGACAAGGACGTTGGTGTGCCGGCGGCGGCGCGCTGCTGCGGCACTGTAGGCTTGCAGCAACCGGACTGTGCCTTATCAGCTATCAGTGACGGACAGGGGCCGCCCGCCCCCACCCCGTGGATGCCAACCTGGCGTTGTGGGGGCGGCGGGGGCTGGAGGTGTGGCAAGCTGATTACTCGGGTAGATTTCATCGTGGAGGCAGCACAGAGCAGGCCATGGCAGGGCGGCGCGGGGCGGGGCAGGGCGGGGCGGTGTGGGGCGAGGCGGGGCAGGCCCCACGCATAACTTACACGCGGGGATCTCCGACACGTTTTACTGCTGGGAATTTGAGGGCTGCATACTTTCCAACCATGCTAGACGCCCCCCACCCCGCCCACGGCTTCTTTCCGTGCCCTCGCCCGCACAGTGGGCCGGTGGAGGCGGCCCAAACTCGAGACGCGTTTTGAGCTCCAGGGTCGCTAAATGGGACTCGAACCGAACGTGTGATCCCACCAATGGATTGCTCGTTCGGAGAGCAATCCATTGGTAGGGTCACACGTTCCGTTAGAGTCCAATTGAGGGACTCTGGAGCTCAAAACGCGCCCGGGATTTTGACCGCCTCCTCCGGCCTTCTGGCCCACTGTGAGGGGGAGGGCACCACGTAGGCCCTTGCTGCCTTTGCCTGGTGGGACATTCCATTGTCACCTGGCCCTCCGGCTCGCCCTTCGGCAAACACTATCTGCATCTCTGTGTTGCCTCTTTGTCTTGGGGCCCTTTCACACTCACAACTCTTTGACTAGCGACCCTTAAATCGGCTTCACGCCACGCCTCGCCACGTCACGCCTCGCCACGCCACGCCGCGTTCCCCTAACGCCCCACAGTGGGCCAGAAGACCGGTAGAGGCGGACAAAATTCTAGACGCGTTTTGAGCTCCAGAGTCGCTGAACAGGCCTCAAACCGAACGTGTGACCCCCACCAATGGATTCCTCGTTCGGAGAGCAATCCATTGGTGGGGTCACACGTTCGGTTCGAGTCCCATTTAGCGACTCTGGAGCTCAAACCACGACTAGAATTTTGGCCGCCTCCTCCGGTCTTCTGGCCCACTGTGCGCCCCTCCCTTTCCCAGTGCCCGCTCGGCCTGATCCACTTTTTCTCACTCGAGTTCCATTATTTCTACCCCACTCTCGCCTTCTCGATATTCCTTCTAGTGGCGTGGCGTGCTGTGTTTGCCGCACCTCTTATTCGCCTTTTCATCCGCTTAGAATTTTTCCCCCTGCCGGAGCGATTCCGAAGCGCCGTTGCTCTGTCTCTCTCGCACCCTTGCGGGGCGCCCCGTGAGTGCGAGAGAGACAGAGCGACACTCTGCTTTGGAGTCGGCCCGCTCTTGCCTTGCCGCAATCACGCGCCCTAACCTCACTTTTTCCTCGTTTTTGGGCGTAAGGGAGCTTTCTCCCCTCGTCTTTTGTCCCGTGTTTGGAAATAAGCTCTTACCCGCGGGGCCCATCCTGCAACACTGTAAGAAATTGTGAAAAAAAGCTTCAGGAGTTCTGCATTTTTCCCTTCAGTCAAGTAAGAACCATCAAGACATAAAAAAAAGAAAAAACCGACTACTTTTTAAGTGAATATTTGAAATTGGTAACGAAAACGTTGTATGGCCTCGCCTCGACGGGCCATGACGTGTGTGTGTGTGTGGGGGGGGGGGGGGTGGGGGGTTATGTGTTCCCGCCGATGACGTGTGTGTGTGTCAGCTTTCGACTTTGCGGGTCGATCGAGACAAATATATTGACAGCAAACAGTCAGGCCTGCCCTTGACACGTCGCAGCGAGGGCATCGGCTGAGCTGCCACCTGAGCATTCCTCGTCACCCTGCCACCTTTGCAAAAAAAAAAAAAAAAAAAAAAAAACCTTTGTTCAACTTTGAAGTCCGAGGTGAATTATAATTCGGTTGGTCCAATTTCTTCCTTTGTCTTGTCTATCACACTCCTATTAGATGTGTGGTTGGCAAGTAAACTCCACCAAATGTGTGCGTACTTGTCTCCCCGTGATGTTTACTAAGTGCACAGAGGATTTTGTAGTGTACGCCTCGCACGTGCCTTCTGAAATCAGATTACATCTTCTCTATTTTTTTTGTCGTGGTGAACACGTGTCTCCGACAGTCGTCGTCTGCAGACGACATAAGCCAATCATCAATCGTGGACAAGTGATCCTGCAAAGCCAATTAGTCCTCGCGGGTTTTTCGTTGTTCGCGTGGAGAGGATTGGACGCCTGCTCATCAACTGGGAAATACAATTCTGACAATTTTTTGATCCGCGCGGCAACAGTTTCCTCCTCCTTCTCTCTCTCTCTCTCTCTCTCTCTCTCTCTCTCTCTCTCTCTCTCTCTCTCTCTCTCTCTCTCTCTCTCTCTCTCTCTCTCTCTTGAGACCGACTGCTAACGTGCGACGCCAGTGTGCTCCCCGTGTTTACCTAGTTTTAACTAGTTTCTAGGCTTTAGAACGCCTACCATCACTGTTCCACCAAAATGTAAGGAAGATACCGACAAGATGTGACATCAATTGCAACTTGCTGGTGCCTCCCGGAAGCATAAATCAACTTTAACAAATCCATCAACCAACCCGGTAACTGTCATGGCTGCCTTCCGTGAACAGCTTGGCAACAACAACATCTCACTTAACTACGCCCAAGCCGCCTCTCAAGACTCAAGAAATTTCTCCAGACCAAGAACAGCATCCAATTCTTCAACAACAACCCCAGGATTTATCAACAACCAGATTTTCACCAACTCTTCAGTAAGTCAATTTGAACTTGACCAGCGCGGTGCTTCAACATCCTCTGGAGACGCTCACTTTTCCGGTGGGTTTGGCGCCAAAGCCCCTTCCGACCAGCATCGACCAGCAGCGAACGACAACATGCGCTCCTCGAACGCACCCAACCCAAACAACAACACCAGCAGTAGCAGAAGACCACTTGTGGACCGAAACAACGCAAGTACATCAACAAACTACAATCCTTCAAGAAAACTAGCCATTGTCATCGAAAATGCCAAGACAATATCGCAAGACAAATGCTTGCGTGCAGTCGCAGACATTATCTTGGGATCCAATATTCAATATTGCACCCGATTAAGTGGCGGGCGGGTATGCATGTACCTAACCAATGAAGAACATGTCAACACAATCTGCCAAGGAGGTGGAGTTATCATCGACGAAGAATTTCTACCTGTCAGAAGATACGTCACTGAAGCCACCAAATTTACCATCTCCAATTGCCCCCCAGAGTACCCTGATGAAGAATTAAAGAAGTTATTGGAGCCTTATGGAAAAATTGTTTCCGAACCTTCCAGACTAAAGGTAAACACAGGCCATGACGATCTCAAACATGTAAAATCCTGGCGTCGCTCTATCTATATTATGATCCCAAGTGAATACAATGACCCGCCAAAGAAAATACCAATGGTGAACAGTGATGGCAGCAAATTCCTTCTCTATGTGGAAAGAGATGAATTGGTGTGCGCACACTGTCATGCCCCAGGACACACCATAGATAAATGCAAGAAGCGTGAAATAGACAATATAAATTTCCCACTCATCCGACCAGCAGCAGCTGCAAGACTTTTCAACACAAGAAAGCCAACTCAACCTAACTCCGGCCCACCTCAAGATCCCCAACCAAGAGAAGCAGCAGACTTCATGCCCACTTTTTCTGCACAGCCCAGCAATCAACAATCAACCACTCAAGATAAACCTCAACAACAAGCAAGCATTTGGGGAGATATTTTATACCCCCAAATCTCATCAAAGCCAAACCCCACAGAAGAGAGAAGACAAGAAGAAGATAATACGTCCTCGGAAAATATTGTACCTTCGCCAGCAGTCACAACTCAAACACAAATATCACCCTTTGATGTGTCAATAGGGAGCTCAAATGATGAACAAGACTTCCGTGGTTTTGAGCAAAGTCAACAAATTTCTGTAACTTTAGACTCTCTGCGGGTTGAAGTTATGGAAACAGACCCAAGCACCAGTAAGATGTCAGCCAAGAGAGTGCACTCCCCAATGAATGAAGATGAATATGATGACTCTAGCAGTGGAGCAGACCAAGCAGGAAAACCAGATAGGAAAAAAGTCAAGAAAGCAAAGGAGCAATTAGCAGTCAACCAATTATTGAGCAACATGAAGGAACAACCATCTTATCTCAGCCAAGAAGATTTCCGATCCTTCTTGTCAGAGTGCAGAGGAAAAGTAAATACATTGAAAGTTGCGGCAAAATACACTACTAACACTAGCGCATTAATAGTTCAACTAAATGATGCAGCTAATATTTGTCAAGATTTCAATCTAGAAAGAAGAATCAAACGTGCAGTTGATGCACTAGTTACCAAGTAATCAAGATCAACAAAAATGTTATTTTAATTAAATTTTTTTTTTTCTCTTAATTAATTCATTCAAAATGCTATCCCTTCTGTCACTCAATGTCAAAGGATTAGTGAGTGCTCATAAACAAGTTAGCCTTCAAGATTTTTGTCAACATACTTCAAGCAATATTTTACTACTTCAAGAAACAAATTTGAAAGAAGACACAAATATGGCAAACTTACAAAAGTTCAAATTTTTAATTAACCCTCCAGTGCAGTCAAATTCTGGAGTGGCTATTGCCATAGCACAAGAATATTTTCAACAAGTAGACTTAATTTCTCATACCATACTTTTAGAGGGTTACTTGCAAGCAGCCCACATAAAGAAAAATCAAGAAGACCACCACCTCATAAATGTCTACATGCCACACAACAAGGAGAAAACAGACCAGCTGATCACCCAACTTGAAAACCATTTATCAAAAATCAATGATGCATCTTGCATTATTATTGGAGGTGACTGGAATGTAACACTCCATGAACAAGATAGAAGAAATTGTTCGGAAATAAGAAGAGCATTGGCCAATCAACTACAAATTCTCCTAATACATCATGACCTCACTGATGTATGGAGAAACTTCAATGGAAACAAAACCCAATTCACCTACAGAGGATTGCAGCACAACCATCCAATGGCAAGACTGGACAGGATTTATATCAAGAAGAAAGACTTACATCTTGTTAACAACACCCAAATAATCCCGTCGTTTTCA
Source organism: Thrips palmi (assembly GCF_012932325.1). NCBI lineage: Eukaryota > Metazoa > Arthropoda > Insecta > Thysanoptera > Thripidae > Thrips > Thrips palmi. The sequence goes on from NW_023144627.1 coordinate 6,787,565, forward strand.
GATCATGCTGGAGTAACCTTAAAATTATTCACCACTGGAGAACAGTATCAACCACCTTACTGGAAATTTGACATAACCCTTCTAAAATGTAAACAGTTCCAAAAAATTGTTGAAAATATAATAGTTTTTTATGAAGAAAAATCTCAACAAGAAAACAGTGACATTACAGTCATCTGGGACCAATTGAAAGAAGAATTGTGTGCCGCTTCCAAAAGACACATCAAAGTTCTAAGAAGCCAAGTTCAAGAAAAAATTGATCTTCTACAAACACAGATAGATTACATTGATACCAAACTTTTTCTGTCGCCAACTGATGCACAGATTGCAATCCATTTTCAATCTGACATCTACAAAATGTACAAAGACAGATCCAAAGAAAAACTTTTCATTTTCTTGAAGCTCAATTATGCAAAGAAGCAAATACTCAGTCAAAATTCTTCTTAAGGATGGCAAAACAAGCCAAACCTTCAACTACAATCTCCCAGCTGGAAATAAATGGCCAAGTTGTGACAGATAAGAAGACAATCTTCTCAAAGGTTCGAGAAAGTTTCTCAAACTCTTTTGATGATCAAGATCTGAACCCAATAAATTCCGAGAGCCCACTCTACCAGAAATTATCAAAACTTTCTGAAAATGAAAAACAATCTTGTGAAGAACCAATTTCTACAGAAGAAATCTACAACTCTATCAAGGATGCTCAACCCAATCGAGCACCTGGATTAGATGGGATCCCAGTAGAATTCTACAAATTTTTCTGGACACAACTGAAAACTTTATTTCATAAAGTGGTGCAAAACTTCCAGCAAACTGGAGCTCTACCAAAGTCCATGAAAAAAGTTGTAATCACCCCTGTACCAAAAAAGGGAAGCAGGCTCCACCTCAAAAACTGGAGACCAATATCCCTTATGAATACTGATTATAAAATAATCTCAAGAATTTTCAGCAAAAGAATCTCTCAAGTTATCTCAACACTACTTCAATCCGATCAGAGCTACTGCGTACCAAGAAGAACTATTTACCAAAATCTTCATACAATTAGAAACATCATCCATCACTCCAACACTGAGCAAACAGAACTAGCTGTTCTCTCTCTTGACCAGAAAGCAGCCTTCAATCAAGTTTCCCACAATTACCTTCATCATCTCCTCGAGAAGCAAGGGTTTGGAGCGAAGTTCTGCAGCAACATCAAAGCACTTCTAACAGATTCCATAGGATACATCAAGATAGGCTCCTCACTTCTTGCTCCCTTCGAATTCAAGAAAGGTTTTAAACAAGGTGACCCCATTGCAGGGCCACTGTATGCCATTTCAATTGAGCCATTTCTTATAATGACAAACAGCCTCATCAACCTGCAAGGATACAAAATACCAAGAACCAACATCTCCATCAAAAGTACTTCCTTTGCTGATGATATCACCTTCTTCATCACACGCAATCAAGATTTCAATGAAATCACAGAAGCCTTCAACATCTATAGTCAACAATCTGGAGCAGTACTAAACCAAGAAAAATCACAAGGTCTTTTCTGTGGAAAATGGAAAAACCGCTCTGAAACTCCCCTAAATTGTCACTGGAACTCCCAAGGAATGAAATTTTTGGGTGTGTACATTGGAAATGAAAAACAATGGGAAGACAAAAACTGGGAATGTCTGCTATCAAAATACAAAGCTTGCCTCAACAAGTGGTCCCAGTTCGTCAAAATGACATCCTACAATGGAAGAAAAATAGTTTGTAACCAATTAGCGGGAGCCCAACTCATACATACTCTCAACGTTTTGGAACCACCAAAAGAATTTATTGATGAAGTCCATAAAATATCAATCAATTTTGTATGGCAAGGAAAACATTGGTTGCATCACAACTTTGTCTTCGCCCCAATGGAGTTGGGTGGAGTGGGACTCACCAACTTTCAAGCCAGGACCCACTCTCTACGCCTCAAGCTAGCTTATGACATCCAACAAAATCTGTTGAGCCAGGAGCCAACTTATCTGTTTCACCAATACAACCTGTCCCGCTATGGTGAAATTCCTCCACAGCATTTCTTCAACCAGAAATTCGACCCAATTGCAAGAGCCAATCTCTCACCATTCTATCATAGCTTATTAACAGCATGGCTCAACTTAAAGCCAAAAATAGTCCATTCTTCACTTTCCCCTCAAATCTTGGCCACCACCCCACTCCAGGGAAGTGCCATAATTTCAGAAGAACAATTGAAAATACTTCCAGACTGGAAATATTTTAACTTCAACAATCTGCAACAACTCATGCCAAATGGGATTTGGATAATGCCTCCTGTGGACCAATTACCAAGCCCAGCCCAAAGAAGACTCAACAGAAATTTTCAAGAAATTAAAAACTTCTTCAACAAAAAATTTCAAGAGCAACAAGAGTCCCAAGATTCAATCACCCAATACAAGATCAGCGAAGAAGACAAAATCTTTTCATCATCCAAGAAGCAAAACTACATCCAATCCCTCAAAATTCTGCTTACCAAGCCTGAAGTCAGTGGCTCAACACCTTGGACAGAGAAACAGATCCCATGGATCTCCATCTACTCTCAACCCACTGACAAAAGGGATGGGGACATCTCTTGGAGATTACTCCACAATGCCCTACCAACGCCAAAGAAGTTTTATGATTGGAAAATAATACCTTCTCCAAAGTGTCCTTGGTGCCCCAATCAGGAAGGCAATTGTGCTCACATGTTTTTCAACTGCCCAATCACAATCCCCATCTGGACTTTGTATCCTCAAAAACCAAGAGCATAAATCAGGGAAAAAAATTAGACTACCAACAAGCCCTTGCTGGATTTCCCTCTACAACTGCAGCTTCAAGATACGCAAATTTCCTCGTAAACTTGGCAAAGAGCACAATTTATAGGACCTACATGACCCTCATCAAGAAATCAAACCCTCCTCAACCAAACTATCTTATGCTCTTCAAAAGAAGATTGCAGCACAGATTGGCAATTGAAGAAAGCTACGCCAATCTAACCAACACCACTTTGAATTTCCACCAAACCTTTCAAATCAACTGAAACCCCAAGATGAACAAAAACAGAAACAAAAAGAAGATCCTACAAGCAACCAAGAATACTTGCAAAAAAAAGAAAAAAGAAAAAAAAAAAAAAAAAAACATGAACTTTTAAAACTTTTTTCAATTGAATTATTCTTCAAAAATAAATTATATTTCCATATTTTTATCTAGATATGTAACTTAAATTTAAAAAATATCACAAAATTGTACAAACCGCACCACAAACATCTGAAATAAAAAATAACATGAACACCGCATGCACAATTTGTTGCCAAAAATTTAACTCATTCCTGGCCCTAATTGTAAATTAAATCCCCCCAATAAATACTTGTAAAAACTAAAAACTCTCTCTCTCTCTCTCTCTCTCTCTCTCCGTCAGCCCGTGGCGTCTCCTCTCCGATCTCTTCGCATTTCGTCGACATTTCGCGTGCGGCCGGAGAAAAAATAACATTCCATCGGCTGGCGGGAGGAATCCTGCAAAAAGGCTGGGAAAAGGGAGCTGAGAGCTTTCAATCATCAGGCCGGGCCGTGCGGCCCCGCGCGCCCTCTAGCGGCCGCGACCAGAAACTTATTTCTTTTCCGACGTCGCGCAGCAAGGCTGCAGCGAAAGAGCAAATCGGGGCGGTAATTATTGGTTGCTGACTTGGAGCGCACAGTGGGCCAGAAGACCGGTGGAGGCGGCCGAAACGCTAGACGCGTATTGGGCTCCAGAGTCGCCAAATGGGACTCGAACCGAGCGTGTGACCCCACCAATGGATTCCTCGTTTAGAGAGCAACCCATTGGTGGGGTCACTCGTTCGGTTCGAGTCCGATTTAGCAACCCTGGAGCTCAAAACGCGTCTGGGATTTTGTCCGCCTCCGCCGGTCTTCTGGCCCACTTTGGAGCGGCGCGCAGTCGTACAGGAAATAAGGTGCATTCCTGCGGATTTTTCAATTCGATTTCGCCCTTCTCTCCCTCATTTTCTCCCTGTTTCGCGTTCTTTTTTTTCTTCTTCCCCTCCTTTTTTCCCCTTCGGTCTTACTTGTATTTGTTATTTCGTCTCCCCTGTTATGTAATTGAATGGAACGAAGCGTTGTGCCGCCAGTGCAGGCCACTGGTGCTGCGGACCGAACGGGCGTCGCTCTGTCTCTCTCGCACTCGTGGGGCGTCCCGTACGGCCCGTACGGGTGCGTGAGAGACAGAGCGACGACACTCGGAGTCAGTCTGCCGGGAGGGACGGCAGGGGAGGAAGGTCAGTAAATTAAGTTTTATTAATCAGCCGCCCACTGCAGGCGATCGCCATGGTGAGGACATCCCGGAGTGACGCGGGGGGGAGCCGAGCCTCGAGCCGAGCCGACCAGCAGGGCAGGCAGGGGAGTGGGAGGTCAAGCCATGTGATGGATGTGCCGGGGACACGTTCGCCGCATCATGCGCTCTCCTCTCTCTCTCTCTCTCTCTCTCTCTCTCTCTCTCTCTTCTCCGCCCTACGCACACCCTGTCTGCTCCTCCTCCCCTCCCACTACTTCGTTGCAGCGGGGATCAACTCTTGGCCGTGACAAGAGCAGGGACACATTGAAGGCCGTCGGTGCTTGTTTCTGGAGACAGCCACAGAGAGAGAGAGAGAGAGAGAGAGAGAGAGAGAGCGACGTGTTGACAGGCGGCATCACGGCGTGAAGGGCCATAGACCATGCAGAACGTGTGCCTCTAATTCTTGGCCGCTAAATGTCGCGTTCCGCCGTCACACGTGGTCACACACACACACACACACACACACACACACACACACACACACACACAACACACACGACGTGCGCAAAGTGTGTTTCTTTGTGGCACGTAGCACGCCTGTGTGGGCACGTTTTTACATTTCTGTTACCTGTCTTTCTGCACGCCCCTGCCTCTGTATGTGTGTGCGCGTGTGTGTGTGTGTGGTTGTGTGTGTGTGTGTGTGTGTGTGTGTGTTGAGTACCTGTGCTGCCGTGATACGTTTTTACGAGAGCGAATACCACCGGCGGAGTGGCGTTATATGCGTTCTCTCCATGCTGTCCCTCTCGCTTCCCGGAATGCGCTACAAATTTCGGTTTTGTTTTTGTTCATTTTTTTTAATCCTGTTGTGCGAAATTTGGTCTGTTTTCTGTGGGGAAATTTAATCCGAGCAAAGGCCAGCAAGTTGGTACCGCAATGCAGGATGAGCTCATTCATAGTTTACTAATGTTTTTCTGATTGCCTTCACTGTGGAAACACACACACACACACTCACTCACACACACACACACACACACACACACACACACTCGGGCACACGCCCAGACCGTCTGGCCACTCATACAATGACAGTCAAAATGTCAGCTGTGCTTAAAGAGGAAGCAGGAAAGGTCAACTCTAACTGCCCGTCGGCTGCAGTGCGAGCAAGAGAGAGAGAGAGAGAGCCACCACCGGGGGAGGGCTGCAGGGGGGAATCGAGTTTTGCTTTCGATTCGAATCACTTTGGAATCGAATGACGTTCCGACCCGCAGCAGCGCGCGCGGGCGCGAAACGAGAGAGAGAGAGAGAGAGAGAGAGAGAGAGAGAGAGAGAGAGAGAGAGAGAGAGAGAGAGAGAGAACGCAGGAAACTGGAAAAAAGAAAGCGAATGAAGATGAGATTTTGGCCAGTGGCCAACCTGAGCTACTTTGAGTGCGCCTCCTTTTTTTACGGTGGTGACCCACTGTGCCAGCCCGCCGTAATGACTTGTAAACAAAACAGCACTGTGCACTGCAAAATAAGAGAAAGGAACAAAAAAGAAAACAGTGCATCGGCTTGCATGCATGGGGTGGATTCGCACTGGAACGGGAACGCACCAATTTGGGTGCAAAATGTCGTTTTCCCGCCCGAAATTCGCTGACTGGTCTGCAGGCACGTGGGCACGGACTGCCGTATGTCACCGTGGCGTCCAGATGTCCGGCCTGGCAGTGGCGTGGAACAGCTACTCGCACAAAGGGTACAAACAACCCCCTCTCGCATGGACAGCCTTTATGGCCTGTGTATTGCTCGTTTCTAGCCATTGGGGACCCGCTTATGAACTGGGTATTATAAACTGACGATTTCAATTCTGCCCGGTGGTGGCCACCAGCACCGGGTCCACCCGCACACGCACACACACACATACATACAGACACACACGAGCATACAGACAAATGTTTATTCTTCAGACTATTAATTTGGGCTCCGCGCTGCGCCCTTAATGACTCATTTAGGTGGCCTCGCCCATCCGCCCCCCGCCCCCCGCAACTGCTTCGAGTGCGACAAGGACGGAGCAACTGCCGCGCGGAGAGCCCCAAGTTGAGAGGTTTCTCCAGTGGACAAGCGCGTGGCGGTGGCGTGCGCGACCAAAGTGTAGAGAGAACGCGTAATCCGGTATCTTTTATTGCATCAGGACATGGAAAATATGAGACGGTACGGCGTCCGCACTATTTCAAACTCGCTCCGTCTCTCTCGCTCTCGCGGCATTCTAATGAGGAGCGACGAAGACGGCGCCACTCTCTTTGGGCGAACTCAGGTGCGTGGCCGACCATTAACCCCAGTCCTCCAATTTTCCACCCCGCCCCACCTCACCCCACCCCACCAGTGCCCCTCCTCCTCCCTATTCTTCTTCTGCATCATTCTCCCCTCCATGCTACTAAATATGCCACAAACTTCTGTTACATCAGCTGACCGCTTCCTGCAGTCCGAGAGGGCCGTCGCTCTGTCTCTCTCGCACCTCCACGGCACGCCCCATGAGTGCGAGAGAGACAGCGGCGACTCTCTGAACCAGCCTGCTATGCAGACCACCCCCTTTTTTAGGGGTGGGGCTCATGATCATGTTGGTTTCGTTATCAGCTTCATTATAAACAGAAAACAAAAAGGAGCAAACGAGGACATCTTCCCTTATCCTTTTCCAGCGTGGCGGCGCCCTGTCCAGCGCTCCCTGGAGGACACTGGAGCCGTCCAATAAGTCTCGCATAGCGTGATGGTGTTTAAAAAGGGGCCGGCCGCGGGGCTTTTACTAAAGCCAGGTGACTTTTTTCTACCCTTCTTTATTAAAAAAAACACACACACACACACACACACACACACACACAAACACACTCACACACCTACACACAGGCGCACACACACACACACACAGCAAACCTAGGTCGTTGTGTGAGTGTGCGCGGACCATACAAGATGGGGAGGGCTTAGAAAGGGGCCAAGGGAGAGAATGCGCTACTAGTGTTTCTGAACTCGACCCTCACCTCGTATAACCGAGTCGTTCCCCTTTTGAAGCACGTCCCTCACGTCCCAACTATTGTCGTCTCGTTTTTTTTCTCTCTCTCTCTCTCTCTCTCCTCAGGTGGAGCAACGCTCGGGCGACGCCCCGGCGCCCCCTTTTTACTAGACTAGATATCCCTTCTTGCTGACTTGGCCTCTTTCTGCGCTAAGTGGGTGGGGCTGCCCGGCACCTTCTAGTGTCATTTCTCGCCCCCATTACCCCTCGTTCCGCTTCATGGTCCCCCCACCCCCTTGCCTGGCCCCGCCCAGGTGCGACGACTCCGGGGGACTCAGTCCTTCCCTGCGACGAATCGGGCCGAGAATGGAAATCAACTTGGCGACTCCCCCGGCTTCTCGCTGGACGCAGCCTCGCACAGTGGGCCGGAAGACCGGCGCGGGGGGACAAAAATTCTAGACGCGTTTTGCGCTCCAGAGTCGCTGAATGGGACTCGAACCGAACGTGTGGCCCCACCCTTGGGTTGCTCTCCGAACGAGGAATCCATTCGTGGGGTCACACGTTCGGTTCGAGTCCCGGTTGGCGCCCCTGGAGCTCAAAGCGCGTCGAGAGCTTTGGCTAGAGTTTTGGCCGCCTCCACCGGTCTGTCTCCACCGGTCCACTGTGCCTCGCTCTACAAGGAAAACACGTTCAGCCCCCACGCCCCGATTTTATTTTTTTAGTATTCCGGGGTTTTATTTGGCGGGCCAGAGCCGGTTGCTACCAGTTTTCCCCCTTTGACTTGCGACACGGCAAAAAATGCGGAGGATGGAGGCGAAGCCAAGCGGTACATTTTCAGTGTGCCTTGCGCAGGGGTCGCAACATGCCTGCAAAATAAGGAAATCGTTTTTTTACACCGAAAAGAGATGACATCATATTTGTGGCATTTTTCTGACTCGAAATGTCAATTGAATTTGCAAGATTTGAACAGTTCAGTCTGAAACCGATTTCCCCTCCCCTTTAGAGGCCAGACCCTGAAACGGGAAGTCGCGGGAAAATTCAAATGGTGTGTAAATAAAAGTTGTTATTTCAGTGTCGCTGTGCGTATGCTGGCAGGAACAAGCTAGGAGAACTCGATATGTACGACGTGGGCCCTGGCCGAAGAGCGACGGCAAACAGGATGATGATGTGATCGATTCACTGGAGAGACGGACCGGCCGACGAGTTGGAGGACAACAGAATCGGAGGACACTGCTCAGAGGGTCAGAAGACCGGTGGAGGCGGCCAAAACTCCAGACGCGTTTCGAGCTCCAGAGTTGCTAAATGGAACTAGAACCGAACGTGAGACCCCACCGCTGGATTGCTCTTCGAACGAGGAATCCATTGGTGGGGTCACACGTTCGGTTTGAGTTCTGTTTAACGACTCTGAAGCTCAAAACGCGTCTAGGGTTTTGGCCGCCTCCACCCGCTGTGCAGTGCACCAATGAAAACATGCTCTGACTTTAGGGAAACACACGTTGCGCGGATTAAACTGGATTTTAATTGAGCATCAATGTTGACCGCCGCGGCTTGCCCATTCACAATCCGCCATTGCGAGCACTGCCGAGCTACGCCGACAGCGGGAACCGCGGTGCGCTGCTGGCATATCGGAAAATGCGAGAAAATTGCGCTGCTGCCCTTCGGAAAATTCGTGAAAATGTGTCAGTCTCGCGGTGCGCTGCTGCCCCCGGGAAACTCGGGGAAAATTTGTCAGTCACAGCGCGCGAGCTGTTGGGAGAAATCGGAGCCACTCAGGGAAATGAAACTAATCTCGGGAAAGAAATACGACAAGAAGGCCAAAAAGAAGCGTGGCTGGAGGGAGGCGAAAACGGCGCCCAGGGTGGGGCCCGGGATACGCACTGGGACGGCGCGGGGAAAATTCAAGAGCTGTGGGAACGAATCGAAAGAGGGCAACACCCGGCGGCTGGGGACGTGAAAAAAAAATGGAAAGTGAAAGTGACGTGCCTCTGTTTCGCGTAACGCTCTTGAAACGACGCTTTTGTGACCTTTGTGTGTCTCTTTTCATTCTTCCTGCTTCCTTTCTGCTTTTCCCTGTGTCTCCGGGCAGATAGGCTGCAGCCTGCCGCACAGTGGGCCAGAAGACCGGTGGAGGCGGCCAAACTCTAGACGCGTTTTGAGCTCCAGAGTCGCTAAACAGGACTCAAACCGACCGTGTGACCCCACCGGTGGATTCCTTGTTCAGAGAGCAATCTATTGGTGGGATCACACGTTCGATTCGAGTCCCATTTAGCAAGTCGGAGCTCAAAACGCGTCTAGAGTTTTAGCCGCCTCCACCAGCCCTCTAACCCACGGTGCACCGTTGCCTGTCCTGTACCGTCCCCCCGCTTTGGTGGTTTCGGGGTGTTGGCTCCCCCTAAATGTGAACAGATTACCTCGGTGCGCACCCCCCACTCCCCGTCTACTTCGCCGAGGCCCAGTTCGAGGAACGGAGGCTGCGGAAACGTCCTCAGGCCAAGCCAGATTCCTGTACACACTGGTAGAAAAACGCACACAAATGGTTCCGGGCAATCAACCGTCCGTACCTTGCGAAGTATGGATTTTTAAATATTTTTGCAGTGCAGTTGGTTGTCAATAGCCGAGGGCTTTCCTCGGGGCAAACTCGCGACGAATCATCGCCAATGCCGGTATTTTACGCGGGCAACCTTTGAAGTGCTAATTGAATACGGGTGCGAGGTGTGGAGGCGCGAGGCGGCCCCAGAGGCTCCCAGCTTCTTTGTGGCGGAGGAGGAGGCACTTGCGAGGACCCTAACCCCGTCCCACCTCGATAAAGTTTTTACCGCGTCGAGGTGGAAGTGGGGGTCGGGGGTGGGGGTCAGACGAATATAAAGTAACACGCAGATTCACATCGGCATTGCGCTTAGGCTTAGCGTGCATCCCGCGAGCTCTGCCTGGCTGCGCCTGCCGACTTGGGAGCCTCGCTCTGTCTCTCTCGCACTCGTGGGGCGTCCCGTGGAGGTGCGAGAGAGACAGAGCGACGAAAACGTCTCGCGGAATCAGTCTGCTGCCAGACCCTTCCACTTTTCCCTTTCCCCTCACCCCCAACCCAACCTCACCTAACCTCCCACTTCTTGTGCCCCCCCCCCCCCCTCTCTCCTCTTCTCTCTCCCCTCTCTCTCTCTCTCTCTCTCTCCCCCTCCCTCCCCCCCCGCGGTCGAGTCGCTACTTTGTCGCCGTGTGTTCGCAGCCGGGATGTCTCTATCTTTATCTGCGCTGCCGGGGAATCCGGGAATCCAGCGACTTCGGGAGCCTCGACGGAGAGCCGCCGCCTTCGGCTTGTCTATGGGCTGTGCCGGGGCAACAGATCTCGCGCTCTACTACCGCACAGATTTCGCTTTTACCTCTCCCCCCCTCTCTCTCTCTTTCGCACGCCCGTCGTGGGAACGGAAAAATGGAGGGGGCCGCGGAGGGGGCGTGTGGCACACTGTGTGGGGGGCAAAGCGAAAAGAAAATGCCTGGGCTTTGTTGCGAGTGCGACGTGCGGGCACTGATGCTCCCGTTCTGGGAGCGCGGCGCGGCCCGTTCCGGAGACCGTCGCGCTCTGTCTCTCTCGCACTCCCGTGTCGCGCCGTCGCGGTGCGAGAGAGACAGAGCGACGTTTTCGGGACCAGAACGCTCGGCTGGGCGGCGCTGCGGTCAGCAGGGCGTTTTCTTGGGGGCGACTTTATACAATCGTACCGTTACTCGGTGTTTTCCGCCCGCCGGGCCATTGTGCGCCTGTCTATTGCTGCCGCCCCTGTTGTTGTTGTTTGTTCGTGTTGTTGTTGTTTTCATCCCCGCGGCTGGAAGCTGCCGGCCCCTACTTTTTGCGCGGAGGGCCGACTGGCTGGGTTAGTTAGTTCCGTGTCTGAACAGAATGGAGTAATGAGTGCGACTGACGAATGGGGGGCCGTGGCGCCGTGCGTGCCGCGTGCACATGACGTTCGCCAAAAAACAAAAACAAAAAAAAACGAAGCGCATTGCTTGCCGATCGGCGGTACTCCACGCACTCTGACAGAGAAAGAGAGGGAGAGAGCGTGAATGAAAAAAAAAAACAACAAAAATAATGGACGTCAAAGAAAATAAAAAGTCAGCATGTGGTGGGATTCGAACCGCGACCCCGACGCGTAGCAGTCGAACGCAGCAGAGAGACCGTTCCCGCTTTTAC
>NW_023144627.1:6799490-6824275 GCF_012932325.1 Thrips palmi
AAAAAAAGGGGGGGGAGAAGAAAATCCGAAGACGACGCGGAAAAAGGGCCAGCATATTCTCCCCCTTCCAACTAGTGTCCTCAAAAGTGGACTTCCATCTCACTTCCCCTCATCTCCTTACCCGTGCCGCCCTCCTGGGTTGCGTCCTAATGAAAGGCACCGAAGAGCTGCAAAAAGAGAGAGAGAGAGAGAGAGAGAGAGAGAGAGAGAGAGAGAGAGAGAGAGAGAGAGAGAGAGAGAGAGAGAGAGAGAGAGCAGTTCGCGCTGGGGGTCTGGGCCTCTCGCCTCATCGCAAGGCGAGGCGGACACTGCGCTCGCGTCGCGAGGCTGCTACCCGGCACGCCGAGGCACGCGATAACGGAACGATAGAGCTAGCTACGCCTCGCTGCGCCGCGCCACGCCTCCGGGCGGTAAGACCGCGGCTCATTGCGGAAAAACCGGGGCAACCACGGCACACAGTGGGCCAGAAGACCGATGGAGGCGGACGAAACTCTGGACGCGTTTTGAGCAGCAGAGTCGCTAAATGGGACTCGAACCGAACGTGTGACCCCACCAATGGATTCCTCGTTCGGAGAGCAATCCGTTGGTGGGGTCACACGTTCGGTTCGAGTCCCATTTAGCGACTCTGAGGCTCAAAACGCGTCTAGAGTTTTGGCCGCCTCCACCGGTCTTCCGGCCCACTGTGCGGCACCGCAAACCCGAAACTCCGTCTGGACAAGCCCTACAATGGCGACGGCGAAAGAATGGGGTACTGTTCCGAAATGACGTTAACTGTTCCCGCTAAGAAAGGGCGACTCTGGAAAGAGGTTGGCACACCGCTGGGGTGGTTCAGCCGAGCTGGACACGACGTCGTGGAGTTTGAAAGGCTTTGAAAACAGACTCTGTCCGGGGGATTCTGTCGGGCCGTCATCTGTTTGACTGGAGCCCAGAGTTTAAAGGCTCAATGGTGGTGTGTGCACTCCCAATTTCCTACCAAAAAATGCCTTGCAGTGGGCCGGACGTCCAAAATTCTAGACGCGTTTTGAGCTCCAGCGTCGTTAAACAGGACTCGAACCGAGCGTGTGACCCCACCAATGGATTCCTCGTTCGGAGAGCAATCCATCGGTGGGGTCACACGTTCGGTTCGAGCCCTGTTTAGCGACTCTGGAGCTCAAAACGCGTCAGGGACTTTGACCGCTCCCACCGGTCTTCTGGCCCACACTGTGTCCTGTCAGTTGTTGGGGGCCCTTGTTTTTTTCCAGTGGGGTGCGCGGAATTACAAGTCACGTGTAACGCACATCGGTTCGGTCATGAATACAGTACCGGGCGGCCTAGGCCAACCAGAGCCCCACTGACAGCGGGGGTTTTCTGTCCGTCACTTCCACGCCGATGGGTGTGACGGAGATACGCCCCCCCTCCCCCTCCCTCATCAAGCCACCAAGCCGCCCCCCACGGGGGTTAATGGCTGGTTGTGATTTGGTTAACAAAACGAGTTTTATTGAATCTCCGCCCCAACTGTGACCAGCCGTCCCCTGCGTCACCCCTTGGCGCACCTTTCCGAATATCCACCTCGCGCTCTCCTCTGTCCCAGAGTGAAAGTTGGGTTTTAACTGGAGGGAGTAAGAAAAAAAATTGTCCCAGATTTGGGAATTTTCCAAAGAATCTGCATTATGGCTAATGGTTTTCAGAGCAAATCATGATATTCACGCAAAAAAAAAATAATTTGGTGTGGCAACAAAAATGTATGTTAATTTTGGGATAGCTAAAAAAAGTTGTTAGGCGTAACCATAACCAACCTGTAGTACGCGTGACAACTTTCTTTTGGCTATCCCAAAATCAACAAACATTCTCGTTTGTACAACAATTTTTTTTAACCTGTTGATTGTATGGAGGATACGAGACTTTTATCCAAAAAAATATGATATCATAAGCATGCAGTAATACTGGTACTTTCGCTGCCGTTGTGATGCAGAGTAGTGCACCCCTACTGGGTGCCCACGCGGCTCAAGCTGAATCGACTGGACAACTTGGGCGGAGGGCGAGTGTACCGCCTCAACTCGGGGTTCCCCGCTCGGCAGATGCGCGGTTTAAGCCTCGAGGCAGGGAGGGGGAGGCCCAGCCCCTAGTGGTTTGGTAGGTGCAAGCCTACTCAGGCAGCGAGGGCTGAGGCTCTCGATTAAAGCCCCTGGCTTTCTCAATCAGCCGCCCTGAGCGCCGTAGCTTCGGGCGCAGCGAGGCGCCAAGACCCAGGTAACTGCCTCGCCCTGCGCCGGGGCGCTTCGCCTGTTTCGGCGCGATACTCCCCACCCCTCCCCTCTTCCGTTTACTCATAATAGTTTCAGCCACTTTCTCTGCATTCAATATTCCTCGCCTCATTATCATGGCCTGCTGTAAACTTCCCGCCGCCTTCTCCCCCTCTTCCTCTCCCCTCGCTCCTTCGCGGTCTTTCACGCATCTCCCTTCTCTCTCCGTCTCACACACTGGCGGTGTCACACAGTGATACGTGAGCCGCTACCTGGCAGCAGCCCATTCACCCACTGGTTGAGGGCGGCTGATTAAACAATGCCGTTTTCTGCGTTTGTAAGGGTTCCTCCTCTCTCTGTAGATATATAAGGACAAAGGCAACCGAGTCGCCAACTTTTTATTTTCTTTCGTCGAATGCAGAAAGGGGGAGAATTGGGGCCGCGTGCTCTCTCACCTCTCTATTTCCCTCCCCCAGATTGCGCTACTTTCACCGCTCTCTCTCTCTCTCTCTCTCTCTCTCTCTCTCTCTCTCTCTCTCTCTCTCTCTCTCTCTCTCTCTCTCTCTCCGTTCTCGTCTCTTCAACAGGACCTTCTCTGACTTACTTTCGACCTGTAAGTCAGTAAGTCAGCCGCAATTTCGAATTGAAACGCGAACCCAAAATTTGAGCCCCACTTCCTTAGTGGTCTAACAGCAAACTTTTTTTAAAAAATTTTAGGTTGCTTTTTAAAGTTATTGTCTAATATTAACCCTCTCGGTTACTTCGCTGCTTCGGTTGTTGCTAGCCACCGTTTCCGCGTCCGTTGCCCTTTCTGGTCTCTCTCTCTCTCTCTCTCTCTCTCTCTCTCTCTCTCTCTCTCTCTCTCTCTCTCTCTCTCTCTCTCTCTCTCTCTCTAGCAATCCATTGGTGGGGTCACACGTCAGGTCCGAGTCCGCTTTAGCGACTCTGGAGCTCCAATCGCGTCTGGAGTTTTGGCCCACTGTGTGTCCCTCAGCGCCAGCACACACTTTAACGAGGTTAGTAGTGTGGTGTCCTTTGTCTTTTCATCAAACTGTTGCTCCCGATGCAAAGCGAGCAATTCGTCTTGCTCTCCTTTTTTTGCAGCGTCGCGTTGCGTTCCCTCTCCACCGCGGCGGCCGCGAACAGTGTGTCACGCGAAGGGTTATTACACGGAAACAAAAGAGAAATACTAATGGGAGAAAAGGGGGGGGGGGAAGTTCGGCAGGTGTGTTGTGGATCGCGGGGTGGAGGTACCCGCGTGGCTACCAGTCGAACCTCGTTATGGGCGTTGTAAGGACTCCGAACCACGACGAAGGGCTTAAGGGCGTAAGTAATCATGTACAGAGACAGGTTTGGCGCGGTCGACGTGACATCTACAACAACTTTTTTTTTTTGTTGAGGTGATTTGGGTTGCGACTGTCACCTCGTGTCAATGAATTGATTTCTTTGCTTCCAACAGTTCCTACACTCCCAGTTTCCTACTGAGAAATGCCGCTCAGTCAATACTAAGCTAAGCCGATTCTCCGTACTGTACGATAAATTACTTTCCAACACTTTTTTCCCTAAATGATGAAAAAACTGGTCAAGAGGTACTGAGCGAAACTTTACGATAAACTAATTTATAACACTGAGAAATTTGTCCGTAATGTGATGAAAAAAACTGGTACAGGGGCCACTGAGAACCCCTCACCACAGGCGAGGGGTCGTCAACTTCCCTTGGCCGTGTACGAGGGAGTATACGTATATTACCAGTAATATAGGTAATATATGTGTAATATAAAGTAATACAAAGTAATATATTGTAATATAGGGGTATTATAGAGGCGAAATTGTGGTAATATGCAAGTAATATATGGTAATTGGCTGAGCGATAGCGAAGCCTGTTACTCCATTGGGGTTGAAAAGTTTTTCCTGTCTGTCTGTCCGTCTGTCTGTCTGTCTGTCTGTCTGTCTGTCTGTGTGTCCGCACTACTCCTCCTGAACGGCTCGGCCGATCTCGGTGAGATTTTGCACACTTTTTGGGCATGTCCTTGGCTCGGCACACGCGAAATTTCACTATCCGAGCTCAACTGGTTCAGTTTTTATAGCCAAAAAACACCTAAAAAACGGCGAAAAATCGAGTTTTCTGCAGGCAGATCACTTCTGTCTTGAAGGCAGGGGGGTCTGGGGGGCGGAGCCCCCCAGCCCCGACAAGTTAAAAAGTTACAAGGGATCTAGAATGAAAAGGGGGTCTGGGTGGCGGAGCCCCCCAGCATGCATCAAGTTAGAAGAAATCGACGGTGGACAAGCCATTGCCTGCCGAAGGCAGGCTAGCGCCGCAGGCCAAGGTAGGCACGCCAGGCGCGGATTGGAGGAACAGGCAGCGAGACATCGCGAAGCCTGTTACGACAAGACGCGGTCTGGCGTAAACCTACCTTGTATACAGGTAATATAGCCACCGTGTACGAAGTAATATATGAGTTGCCGACCCCTCGACCACAGGTTGCTACCTTCGCTGTGCTGTCACAACTCTAAAATTTTCGTTGGTACTACAAAGAAAAGTCTGAGGCGAACCTTGACAGTGTAGTAGGACACTCGTAAACATAGGATTTTCCGTTTTTCTTTCTTTCTGTTCTTCCCCCCGGCCAGCCGCAGGGCATGATGTCACCGGTGGGGCGGCTCTGCTTTCTTTTATAATGCACCAGGTCCAGCTGGGAATCCCCCATGCACACGTCGCCGGCCCCTCCACGCCCTCCATAAGTCACGACTCTTGTGTCCGGGAGAGAGAGAGAGAGAGAGAGAGAGAGAGAGAGAGAGAGAGAGAGAGAGAGAGAGAGAGAGAGAGAGAGAGAGAGAGGAGGGGAGAGTGGACCAACTAGGGAGCCTTAAATGGATGATTTGGCCTGCCTCTGCCTCGGTTTCTAATATACGTGACGGACTTGTCATTATTCTTGCCAGATGACACAGGGACGCACGTCGAGTGACGGACAGATGACCGCAGGCTGGCCGAGTCGGGTACACTGCTATAACCTCAAACACACTCTTATGGTAGTGTCTCCAAAAATGAATCCAACTGAACGTGTGACCCCACCAATGGATTGCTCTCCGAACGAGGAATCCATTGGTGGGGTCACACGTTCGGTTCGAGTCCCATTTAGCGACTCTGGAGCGCAAAACGCGTCCGGGATTTTGACCGCCTCCACCGATCTTCTGGGCCACTGTACACCGGTAATGTGATTGTCTTTGAGGCGGCGTGGAGAAGCTCTGTGGCGGAAGCGCTGGGTCTGGTTCTGATGGATGGTGTGCTTCTGCCTCGGTCTAGCCTGACCACAGCACTGTAGGACCTATTAGGCACTGCTGCCACACTGTTGCCAGGCAGGCGCCGCAACGTCGTATTACACTAGTCACACAACCCGCGTGTAATCCCGTGATTGTGCTTTCGCTGCCAATGCCGTGTGCACACTGTAAAAACGGTTCTTGGTTTTCACCGGAACTTCCTGGGAATCGCCGATGACTTTACCGTAGGCTTCCTGGGAAAACCATAAACCATTTTTACCGTTTTCTTTACCGTGCACGAAGTTCGTCAAAATATCTGTAAGTCACGTTGAATTACCAATGGTATATTATAAAGTCAGCTGCAGAACCATTATATGGAGAATGTTCGCCGTAGTCTACAGAATCTTCACAATACAACTTTTATTGTGCACCCAGAAACGGGTGCTGCATCGCAGTGCGTTCAAAACACAGACCGGACTGCACGTCCCCGAGTGTGAATCTCTGAGTACGCCACACTATTACTCCCGCGCACCGACCATTCATCAGTCTTACACGCTAATGCCTCTGTTTTGTCTCACTCACAGTGCATCCGCACGCAAGACGACGCCAAGCACACGCGAGGGACAGTCTGTCTCTCCCGCACCCCCGCCCGGCGCGCCGTGGCACAGTGGGCCAGAAGACCGGTGGAGGCGGACAAAACTCCCGACGCGTTTTAGGCTCCGTCGCTAAATGAGACTCGATCCGAACGTGTGACCCCACCAATAGATTGCTTTCCGAACGAGGAATCCATCGGTGGGGTCACACGTTCGGTTCGAGGCCTGCTTAGCGACTCTGGAGCTCAAAACGCGTCTAGAGTTTTGGCCGCCGGCGCCGGTCTTCTGGCCCACTGTGCGTGAGTGCGAGAGAGACGGCAATGCTATGCAAGTCCCGGCGGTAATAACCGGGCTGGCACGCCCAAATAAGGGTCCGTCGCTAAACGGGGGGCGTTCCCAGTGCAGGCCCAGGCCGGGCCGCGTTGCGGAAACGTGATCGATTCGTGTGAGTGTCGGTCCACCTTGTGACAGCGCACAGTGGGCCAGAAGACCGGTGGAGGCGGACAAAACTCTGGACGCGTTTTGAGCTCCAGAGTCGCTAAACAGGCCTCGATCCGAGCGTGTGACCCCACCAATGGATTGCTCTCCGAACGAGGCATCCATTGGTGGGGTCACACGCTCGGTTCGAGTCCTGCTAGGCGACTCTGGAGCTCAAACCGCGTCCGGGATTTCGACCGCCTCCACCGGTCTTCTGGCCCACTGTGGCACGGTTGACGCGAGTCAAGGTGGACGAAGTCTATTGCAATCTCGCTGCCACCAGGCCTGCCTGTATGATAACATGAAGGCCAGAGAGAGAGCGAGAGAGAGAGGCTGTGGCAATTACTATGCCTTTGACTTCCACCTGAGCCCAGGCCGGCTGGCCGGCTGGGCCGTGGGCCGTCCCTGGCCGTCCGACGTAGCAACACTCGGTGCCGGCTAATGAAATCTACTCGCCAGCCGGCCACGCTGGGGACCGAGCCGCTCGTCTCTCTCGCACCCATACGTGACGCCCCATGAGTTCCGAGAGAGACAGAGCGACCAAAGCGACTCTCGGAATCAGCTTGCTGCCACGGAACCTCACATTCCTCCGCTGTCCAGCTGCCTCTGTTTCCTAGTAGTCTGGCTATGGGAACTCGTTTCAAAATATTGTCGGCTTGGTGAGGGAAGTTTGGCACCCTCTGAGAATGTTTCATGGCGTGTCTGCAGCAGTGCATGTGTTGAAAAATTAAAATTGGCGTTCCAGGACACGCTCGCTGGCATGTCGTGCTTGTCCGAGGGTGTGTGCGTGGTTCCCTCTGGTTCCCGCATGCATCCATGGCGAAGGAGGCGAGTGTTGTGCACGCCGGGAACACCTCACTCGCGGGACAAGACTCTGAAAGGATATTTGGCGGTTGTCTGAAAATATCCATTCTTGAAAATTTTTGTTGTTTGACACAGTGAACTCTCAATGGTAATGTTATAAAGTCAGTTAGTTCGAATACTTTGCCACATCCGTTTGATTGAACGCGAATCGGCTGGTCCCGGGCCTAGACGAGGCAGGATTCACGTTGAATGTGACACGATTCAAGTAAAAACGAACGTGACGTCACATTCACGGATTCCCAGTGGTTTTTGCCATCCCCTTAACGTGTTCAAATCTCGAACATGAACGTGGGAAGTCGTTTCCTCCCTCGACCGCTACACTGGTTGCACTGCGCACAGTGCAGTGCCATCATTTCCCAATTTGGTTATCGCCCGAGCCGCCCTACTCGCTGGCGTTCCCTCACGCCCCACCCTATCGTCCCCTTTTAACAGGTGGCGCCCTGGTTGGGGATGAGAAATTAAGCACGACTCGCTCTGCTCGTGTGTGTGTGTGTGTGTGTGTGTGTGTGTATGTGTGTGTGACGAGGTAGAATGAGGATGACGACGAATTAGAAAGGTTTAGACACCGAGCAATGGAGGGAAATGGAAAAGACAAAAGAGACAGCGAAAAAAATGAGAGAGAGAGAGAGAGAGAGAGAGAGAGAGAGAGAGAGAAAGAGAGAGAGAGAGAGAGAGAGGGAGAAAGGGAGAGAGGGTCAGTTGTAGCGAGTGGCTAATTACTCCAATTATTCGTGGCGTGTTCGCACATTAGCCACACTGCTCGGGGAACGACGAAGAACGTTGATCTTTCTCTCTCTTTCCTTTCCACGCTTCTGATCTCTCCCCCCCTCTCTCTCTCTCGTTAACACACGCAAGACGCGCGCATGTTGCCTCGATGACTCCCACTCAAGCGGCGACGCTCTCCCAAATTTTAACCCCCCTGGATTCCGACGGCGACAAAAAAAAATCGAATGAAAAGTTTCCGGTTTAGCATAGCTCATTGAAAGCTTGTCGAACGTCAGGCCTGTTATTATTTGAATGGGAAACAGTTTCCGCTAAGCCCGCGGTCCCGGCTTTCTCTGCACCGCATTTCTGCCAATGCGCGACCGGGCCGACCATTCGATGTTGGTGCTTACTTTTTTTTTTCCTATACAAATTATGCCGGTTTGGAAAAAAAATACGGCACTGCTTTGTGGGTCCCTTTCGCCTTCACGCGCCGATGCTTACGGAGGGAAAAGGGCGTAACTCTGTGATGGTGTGCCCGCAGTTACGGTGTGCCGGAACGCTGTTTCCGATAGTTGCGGCCGGCCTGCCCGGATGCGACGATATGCGACGAGCACATCATGATGGAAACACACATTTTAGGCCACTGCTGCCGATTGGCAAAACGCAGGCCCCGTCCGTCTTTCGCTCTCTCTCTCTCTCTCTCTCTCTCTCTCTCTCTCTCTCTCTCTCTCTCTCTCTCTCTCTCTCTCTCTCTCTCTCTCTCTCTCTCTCTCTCTCTCTCTCTCTCTGCATGTGTGCGAGAGACAGACGAAAAAGACATGCATGCACTGAGTAGACAGAGAAAAGCGGAAATGGAGAGGACAGAAGCGTTAGTGCTGGCCGGCTGCTCCCCCCCCCCCCCTGCATGCATGTGGGCCTGGCCCGGCCTGCCGACTGACTCCGAGAGTCGTCGCTCTGTCCTTCTCGCACTCGTAGGGGACGCCCGCGAGTGCGAGAGAGACAGAGCGACGAAAACGACTCTCGGAATCGGTCTGCTGCGGCTTGGCCACGGCTCGCCCGACCCGGCTCAAGTGGGGTGCAGTCCGAATTGCAGTCTGCCTCTGCCGCTGGTGGGTTCTTGTTGTTTGCTGGTCCTCTTTCTGATTTTTGTTTAGTGTCGGGCGGTCGTGGTCACCGTGAGTTTGGACGGGAGGACGGGATCCCGAGAACTATTAAGGTTTTTGAATCAGTTCTGCACCAAAAAGATTACTTCTTAAATCAAGAAAAATTAAACGTTTCTTGACTTTTTTTTTAAGAAAAATTTTCTTGACCCAAATTTTGTTTTCTTGTAGGAAGAGAAAGTTTCTTGCGATAACATTTTTAGCAGATGATACATTTTTTTTCTTACAACAAGAAGATATTCATCAAGAAACTATTTCCCTGGGTGTAAGTCCTTCCTGATTGCATTGTTTCGCTCTCATCTTTCTGCGAGGCTAGGCCAACATATTTCACAGTGTCAAAGGTATAAATGCAGTGTTACCAACCCGAGAGAAGTCTCGCTTACTCATCGCTTTGGATGAAACGAGTAGCGGGCATCGGTGCGGACACAGCAGATTTTTTTTTTTTTAGCCAAACGTTGCAAAGCCAGGGGCCCCGGGGGCTGTGGGGTTCTGTGGGAGAATCATCCGACTGTGGCTGCCAGACTGACGGGGCACTAGTGGAAGGGGAGGGCAAAATTCATTCGAGTTCTGTTTGCGAAACGAGATGTTGATTGTTGGGCATAATCAAATCCATTTTTCATTTGATTTCGGCCGGCTAGTGGCTTGCGCAGGCCTTTGTTTTCGTGGGCTGCCAAAAGTCGGGGACCGTCCGTCAAACACGCCAACGCATTTGGAACGCCTAGCTCGCGCTCCAGCGAGGCACAGCGGGCCAGAAGACCGGTAGAGGCGTTCAAAACTCAAGACGCGTTTTGAGCTCCAGAGTCGCTAATGGGACTCGAACCGAACGTGTGACCCCACCAATGGATTCCTCGTTCGGAGAGCAATCCATTGGTGGGGTCACACGTTCATTTCGAGCCCAATTCAGCGACTCTGGAGCTCAAAACGCGTCAAGAGTTTCGACCGCCTCCACTCTGGTCTTCTGGCCCACTGTGCGTCGCCACGCTTCCCTCCAGTGTGGGGTCAGCCACCTAGCCGCCCGTTCTTCATGTCCTTCTTAAGGACTCGCGAACGTGTTGAGGCGAATATCAAGGCCGTGATAACAGGCCGATAGCGGCGTGGCGTCCCCGCGGCGCGGAGGCGCACTCAACAACATCATCCTGGCTTCGGCTCGGCCGGGCACGGCACTGTATAGCGGCGGAGAAACTGCCGGAGGGGGGGGGGGGGGCAAGCGTCAATCTGGGCGTAAGTACGGTGCTTTTGATGGCGTTCTCGCCGCAAGCCGGGCCGCCACGCCACGCCACGCCGAGCCTGGCTCCTTATTGGATCCCCATTGAACCGGCTGGCGACTATGATTCGGAGGGATCAAAGGAGGAAAGTAAACCGAGGGGGGGGGGGAGGGCTACTCGGCGGGACGCTGTGCGTTAGCCACCGGGCGTCACACTGTGGGCCGGAAGACCGGTGGAGGCGGCCGAAATTCTAGACGCGTTTTGAGCTCCAGAGTCGCTAAGCATCACACGAACCGAACGTGTGACCCCACCAATGGATTTCCCGTTCAAAGAGCAATCCATTGGTGGGGTCACACGTTCAGTTCGAGCAGCCTATGCCGAGACACTAAAAAAAATCCCTCGAGGATGGAATTTTTTCCCCCCGATGATTAATGAACTCTCATGCAAATTGCCGAATCCCCGACAAGTTTCCGCCTCGCGAAACCCGAACCGAAGATACGCCGCGCTCTGCTTCCGGAGACTCGCGGCGCACAGTGGGCCAGAAGGCCGGTGGGGGCGGCCAAATCTCTTGACGCGTTTTGAGCTCCAGAGTCACTAGATGGTACTCGAACCGAACGTGTGACCCTATCAATGGATTGCTCTCCGAACGAGGAATCCATTGATGGGGTCACACGTGCGGTTCGAGTCCTGTTTAGCGACTCTGGAGCTCAAAACGCGTTTAGAGTTTTGGCCGCCTCCACCGGCCTTCTGGCCCACTGTGCGGCGTCGCTTCGCGGTGCTTCGCAGTGCAGCCTGAATTATGACTGAATGGAGGCCCCGTTGGCGAGGCCGAGGCGAGGCAGCCGAGCTCACGTAGCGCACTATCTATCTCGGAACGTGCGTGGAAGCTCATAATCTGTTATTTGCCGTGGGATTTCCATAAGGATGAGGCTCACGCCGCTCACGCAGTGAAACCAGAAACTATTACCCACGCGAGGCGAGTCTCGCATAATGCTCACGCCGAAGACGCCAAAATATGCCGAGCCTGACGCGTCAGTTTCGCTGTCTCACTCGCAACTGTGAGGGACGGCCCGTGTGTGCGAGAGAGACAGAGCGACTCTTGGAATGGGCCCGCATGCACGGAAGCCCGCGGCAGAGATTTAGCGCCCGCTGGCCGCTCTCGTAAAACACTGGCTTCGAATAGCGTCCGAGTTGCGAGTGTAGTGCCACTGTAGCGCCCCTGCGCGGTAGGCAGCACGAGTGCGCGCCTGCAGAGCGTGATGCCTACCCTGGACTTCGCAGGCGCTCCACAGCGGGAGGCGGCCAAAGTACAAGACGCGTTTCGAGCTCCAGAGTCGCTAAACAGGACTCGAACAGCACGTGTGACCCCACCAATGGATTCCTCGTTTGGAGAGCAATCCATTGGTGGAGTCACACGTTCGGTTCGAGTTCCATTTAGCGACGCTGAAACTCCAAAACGCGTTTCGAATTTTTGCCGCCTCCACCGGTCTTCTGGCCCGCTGTGCGAGTATCTTTTCAGTCACAGGTCGCCGTGAAAGGCCTCTGGGTCGAGTCCTGATACTCCTGGGTCCTGGAGGACGCCCCCCCAGCACGGCGATCCAGAGGAACCCGCTGTCATCTCTGGAACACTTGGTTTTCAAGGGGAAGTCCCCTCGAATGCTTTGGCCTCTTCATTTCTTTCGTTTCGTTTTTTTTTGTTTTTGTTTCCCTCCGTCTGTTTGCTGTCGATGCTGCAGGACGGATTCCGAGAGTTGTTTTCGCCGCTCTGCCTCTCTCGCACCTACACGGTACGCTCCGTAAGTACGAGAGAGACAGAGCGACGAAAGCGACTCTCAGTCCGCCGGGCCGCCCTCACGCAGAAACAAACGATTTTCTCACAAGGGGCTCCTCGTTTTCGCTAATGAGTGGTGGGGGCTGTTATTGCTCGAGTGGGGGGGGGGGGTTTACAAGGGGTCTGCGGCCGCATCTGCGCCATCTTACAATAACCAAATTGTTTTCCAGTGGCGTGGCCACTCCGCCCTCTTAAAAGTGCTCCAGACGAGGCAAAGGGAAGGAGGAGATGAGTGTTGTTTTGGACAGGGCCATTTTTGCATACCCCGGCCAACTTTTGCCATCTTGTGCAATTTTTCACTCTGATGTAATTGCTAACTCGTTGAGGAAGACGACGACGGAGCCGGTCTTAAGATGCACCCAATTTTTTTTTTGTTTTGTTTTCGTTTTTTGTTTTGTTTTTCTCTGCAGGTCGAGGAGCGAATAAAGGAGGGGCAATGACAATCGAGTGATTTTCATTTCATTTCTCCCCCGGTATTCTCAACAAGGGCGACTCCCACGAAAGCCTTTTGAAATATTAAAGTCCTTCAATTTTCCCGGGATGTGCCGCAGGAGGCAGAAATTGGATTCGGGGACGGAAGGCCCCGGCAAGGAATCCGACAGTGGGGCGATCATCAGAAGCGCGCCCTGTTGTCCTACTCGGCAGAATTAGTTTCCCGTCTCGGTCGTTTACTGGCGTCCCTCTCCGGAATAAAATCATCCATGTGGCTTCGCTCTTAATGTCCTTCGAAGAAATTACACCCTAATACGAAGGAAACGGCGCTTAGCATGATCCGAACGTATTTTTTTTCTTCATATTGCAATGGTTTCTCTCTGTGCCGGACGAAAACAAAAAGCAAAAGAGATCGTACTATGCTTGCGCTGAATTCACTATAGCTAGTTTCGTTGCAACATATTTTGAGGGTTTGATAGGTGTGCATTGAGAATGAAAGAGTCATGATCACGACTAAAATTTTGGGCGAGGTATACTTTATCGCCCAAAGTTTGGTGAGAATCATTTTATCACCTAAATTGGGGTGAGGAAATCCATCATTTCCCAAGTTGGGTGAAAATATGATCCTCACCCAAAGTTGGGTGAAAATGATGATTCTCGCCCAAAGTTGGGAGATGAAGTATGCCTCGCCCAAAATTGGGTATTGATCAAGACTTGACTTTTTCATTCTCAGTGTAGGTTTAAAATAGGCAGATGTCACTTGAAAACTAAGCAAACCGTAGTTTTTGTACAAGTTCAATTTTATTTAAAAAAAAAATTGAGTGTACCAGAATGTGAGTTCGCAGCTGCCGGGCGCCACGAACTGCATAAAGGCGCTGGCCTTTGTGTTGCCATGTTTCCATGGGCTTACACGCCCAGTATGTTTCCAGCATTTTTATTATTTCTATTTTTTGCTGTTTTGCATACAGAAGGTGGGCTGGCCGGTGCCTGTGCATGGAGGGTTCAGAGAGCGAGCGGTGTGCCGAGTGGACTGGTGTGTGTGTGTGTCTGTGTGTGTGAGGGAGGATGCTGTGTTGCCAAACTACTCGACACTCCTTGGTTTTATTCTGTAGCTCTTTTTTTTTTGAATCGCAGGTGCGTCGAGCATGCCTGAAAGGCCCCTCTGTCACGGCGGGCGTGTGCATTTGCTGCACGTGCCTTTTGCAATGTCGCTTCCCCTGCAATGTGTAATATTTCCTTTCCAAAAGACGTACTTGCTGGCCTCTTTATTTTTCTCTCTCTCTTTCTCTTCCGCGCTCCTTTTCGAGACGGAGGAGAGGCGTCGTTTGCGAAACGGGGAGCGGGGAACATCCATACACTGGTTGCTCTTTATGGCCCAGATATATACCCTGTTGGAAAGCCCTGCTGGAAAGCATCATGGGTGCAGTCTTATAGCCGCTGTTAGGCGCAGCGCCGCAGACTCGCCAAAAACTGTGGCGTCTCACAGTTGGCCAGAAGACCGGTGGAGGCAGCCAAAACGCCAGACGCGTTTTGAGCTCCAGAGTCGCTAAATGGGACTCGAACCGAGCGTGTGACCCCACCAATGAATTGCTCTCCGAACGAGGAATCCATTGGTGGGGTCACACGTTCGGTTCGAGTCCCATTTAGCGACTCTGGAGCTCAAAAACCTCCGGTATTTTGACCGCCTCCACCGATCTTCTGGTACACCATGCACTAAAGGAAATCGTTCACTGCGGCTGGCTCCAGATTTTTTCCGTCACCTTTAGATGGTTTCAAATATGTTGCAGACAGTTTGTTTTGTTTTTTACCCGTTTTTACAGTGTGCGTCCGTCCCTCTGCCCACTCTGTTTTCTCTTCTTTTTTTTTTCATTTTATGGGCGTGTCTCTTGGACGCGGGCTGAGAGGCCGCATCGAAAAGGCATTAGAAGCGCCGCTCCGAACGGGGACGCCCACTGTGCGCTGGTCGCCACCAGCAAAATCCTCACATATTTATCTCGCTTTAATGATGTTCTTCCAATACGCTTTTAATATGGGAGAGAGAGAGAGAGAGAGAGAGAGAGAGAGAGAGAGAGAGAGAGAGAGAGAGAGAGAGAGAGAGAGAGAGAGAGAGGCACTGCACCAGAAGCAAGGCCTCGCGCGCTGAAATTTGATTTTGAAAGGAGTCGCGACAGGCCGCGTGCCACGCACGCGGAACACCTCATTTACTCCATGACTTTGTTGGCATTAACAAGGCTTTGTACGCCCTCTCTCTCTCTCTCTCATTCACACAACTCGTCCTCTCTCGCACTCTCTCGCACACTCGGGGGCATACACGCAACGCCCGCACTCACACACACACACCGGGGCCAAGCCCCGTCCCTTGATTTTATCATAATAAGGAGTGCTCGGAGGTCGCTCCTACGTCACCTCCGCAAATGTGTTCGTGTGTGTGTGTGTGTGTGTCGTGTTCTTGTGTGTGTGCGTGTGTGAGGGTCCCAGCGAGGAGAAAAGAGGCGGCACAAGTTAGCGCGCGAAGAAGGAGCATGTCCCCCTCCCCTCCTCCCCCCTCTTCCTCTGCGATCGCAAACTCCTTGACTCTCACCTGTCGTGCCGCCGTCCCTTCCGGCCATGGCCCCGCCGCCTCGGCCCTGCAGACTGATTCCGAGAGTCTCGCTCTGTCTCTCTCGCACCCCTGCGGGACGCGCCACGAGCGCGAGAGGGACGGAGCGACGGAAACGACTCTCGGAATCAGTCTGCAGGGGTTCGAGGCCTCAATGTAGCGCCGCCGGCAACTTCATTCACTTTGTCAAAGTTCAAGGGGGGCGGGGGAGGCAATGCAAAGAACGGTGAGTTTTAGCTAATTAGATTTCTGGGATCATTGCTCCGGGGAGGGGCGGTGCGTGAGGTGTTCATCAGTGTAACCAACGGCCTCGCCTCACCTCGCCTGGCGGCCTCCTTGGCTTCCGACCTTGACCGGAAGTTTCCCCGCTGGTTTTGCAGCTCCTGCAATAAGCTGCCGGCGACCTCCAAGGAGTTGAGTCTACCTTAAAGCAATCTACAGCGCGACTCCACAGTGGGCCAGAAGACCGGCGCCGGCGGCCGAAAATCCAGACGCGTTTTGAGCTCCAGAGTCGCTAAATGGGGCTCGAATCGAGCGTGTGACCCCACCAATGGATTGCTCGTGCGGAGAGCAATCCATTGGTGGGGTCACACTTCACAAACTAGCAACTTCGAAGAAACTAAAAAAAAAATTCGTGCTTGCAAATTCCTGTTTCCAGCGTGCACACAAGCCGGGTGAGGCTCCTCTCCGTAAAACCCCGGCCGGCGACTGCGCGAAAATCATAAGGAACGCTCCCATTCGCGTTCAGATTTACCGCGCGTTGTATGGCCCCGCTGTGCCGAAGCCCCCACGCTCACACACAGGGTGCTCCGAAACACTGTCGAGGTCGTAAAAACGGATGCGGTCCAAAAGGCTGCATTCACAAAACGCTTATTTTAGGCGCGCCTCCAGTGGCGTGCCGCGCCGTGCGATGCAGTATAGACGGATTAAGCGGATATTGTCGTGCGTTCCGCTGTTCAGCGTTCCGAGGGCCGTCGCTCTGTCTCTCTCGCACCCACACGGGACGCCGCACGAGTGCGAGAGAGACAGAGCGACGACTCCCGGATCCAGCCGGCTGCCGCTCAGCCCATCGGGGAGGCACGGCGTGACATTAGCCCCGTTGGGCTGTTGGGCGAGGCCGGGCCGCGCAAAGATACGCGAAGCGCTCGAAGCCCGGCCATGCCAGGGAGTCCCATTAACGGAACGTTGCACTGGTGGGGCCGAAAAACGCACGCCCCTCGATGTGCGCGTTGTTGAGGAATAGGACGGAAAATGTCTGGTCGATTATTTCCAGTGTATGGATACCGGCATTATATATTTTCTCATTTTAAATCGGTTTTAAACCAAATGCACTACTGGCATTGGTAACAGTAAAAATGAAAAGGAATTCAGAAATACCGGTTTAGGACTGGCTTTCAAACCGTATAATACCGTAAAATACCGACCAATAACATACCGGAGCCATCCCTTATTCCAGTGGATTTCCCTTCCAATGCACCCAGAAAAATGGTTTCGTATGACTTTTTAACTATCTTGATTTTTGTAAGAAAAAAATCTTGACACAAGAATAACTTTTTTTTGTCCAAAATTTTTAAAAAAAGAAATAAGAATGTGATTTTGGCCCCAGGAGTAATTGGGTGCGTGAAATCAAAGTCTTCTCTAAATGGCGCTGGGTGCTATTTTTTTGGCTGCTTGCTGCTTGGTACTTCCCGGCCAAGCACAGCTACTGTCGTTTGGTTTGTCATCGTCGAAATTATGTCATTTCCCCCTCCCTCGTCCGGGCCGAGTCGGCACGCCACGGGCACTTCCAGACCGCCGTATTGAATTCTCCAACAGGCGGCGCGGTAGTCCACCCTAAATGGGGCCTGTGCTGCCCGCTGGCAGTGTCGCCACACCCACCACACGAGCAGCTGGAAAAGTTGGACACCTCGGACACGCAGCGAGCCCAACCGTCCGGCTGTGGACTGACTCCGTCTCTCTCGCACCTGTGCGGGCCGCCCCGTGAGTGCGACAGAGACGGAGCGACGGTCTGCAGTGTAGCTGCCAATGCCGGAACCAACTTTCCGGACCCAGTATCGACGTCCAGCCGCTACCCGGATTTCCGGGCGGGTCGGGTTTTCCGGGTTTGCGGGTTTGCTCGCGCTGGGTTGTCCGCGGCAACCCGGAAACCGGTGCTTCCGAGTGATCGGCCAGGCGGCTCAGCCCAGCAGTACACCGGTGCGGCAATGCTTCGTTTCGCGCGCTATTGTCTGAGAGGCCATTGTGGCGGCAGGGCCGGAGGGACGCCCACCTCACAGTGGGCCAGAAGACCGGTGGAGGCGGCCAGACTTAGACGCGTTTTGAGCTCCAGAGTCGCCAAGCAGGACTCGAACCGAACGTGTGACCCCACCAATGGATTGCTCTCCGAACGAGGAATCCATTGGTGGGGTCACACGGTCGGTTCGAGTCCTGCTTGGCGTCTCTGGAGCTCAAAACGCGTCTGGAGTTTTGTCCGCCTCCACCGGTCTTCTGGCCCACTGTGCACCTGTCCCTGAATGGTCTCGGCTGCCCGGCTGGCCCAACCGAGACTCTCTGCACACACTGTGAGCTGGGACTGCCCAAGCTTAGGCAAAAGAAAGGGTCCTCACAAACACACAAGGTCGCAAAACGGTCAAATGGCCCTCTGCAACGTCAAAAGGGATCGCCGTCCCATTGAATTTTTTTATTTTAAATAAGCTTTTTGTAAGGTTTTGAGAGAGCACGTCTTTTTTCACAATTTTCGCTCAGATTTTCGTTTTTTAGCGCGGCCTTACAAGTATCTCCAGACAGATTATTAGAGGAAGCCACGGGGCGCGAGGCTGCAGGCTGCTTCCGAGAGCCGTTTCCGTCCCTCTGTCTCTCTCGCACTCGCGAGGCGTCCCGCACGGGCGCGAGAGAGACAGAGCGAGACTCTCGGAATCGGTCTTCTTTCTGCCCCTCCCTCCGGAATGCCGCCGTCTGCACTCCATCTCCGGCGCCGTCTTTGTCGATTTCTCGTCCTTCTGGACGATGACTGCGATAACGGCTAAGCGATCGTCCACTTCGAGGCTCATTGCACCAATCTGGCCTTTCTGGGAACGTGTCGATGGCGGGGCGGGGCGGGGGGCGGGGCGGGGCGGGGCGGTAGATACAGAGTGGTACATCATCCGCGGCCCATTGGCTCGGAAGGAAGACTTTTGCCCGGCAAATCTCATCACGACTGTGAGGAGGTCCCGCGCCTTGCGTGTGAGCCGGAAGGCAGGGGGGTGGAGTGAAGATACTTGAGGCGCACAGTGGGTCAGAAAAACGGCGCACGGGGCCAAAACTCAAGACGCGGTTTGAGCTTCAGAGTCGCTAAACAGGCCTCGAACCGAACGTGTGACCCCATCAATGGATTGCTCTCCGAACAAGGAATCCATTAGTGGGGTCACACGTTAGGCTCGAGTTTCATTAAGCGTAAGTGGAGCTCTAACCCCGTGGGGGATTTTGACCGCCTGCACCGTTCTTCTGGCCCACCGCCCTTTGTGTTGTTGTTGCTCATGATGTCTTTTGTTTTTTTTTTGCAGGTAAGTTGTGTACGACGGCTGAAAGCGAAATCGCGTCGTCAACGTAAGTCGCCCCCTTTTTTTTCAAATCTGGAAACACGTCACTTTTTTAACATAATTACACAAGAAGTCAGGGGTTTGTACGAAATTTGGCCGCACAGTAGGGATCTCTGTGCCCGACAGATCAAATCGTTGCCCTTTGATTTCGCTGTCACCTTTCATGTCAGTGACACATAACCTTTTATAAAGGCTGATTTCGACTTCTGTTCGATTAAATTCGTTACATCTTTATGTTTTCCAAAATTTTCATCATTGGTGTGGATATCTGGGAATGCCACCTTTTCTCTTACGCTCTGATTCCACTTCTCTCTCTCTCTCTCTCTCTCTCTCTCTCTCTCTCTCTCTCTCTCCCCGTCGTCCTTGTTTCCCCCCCTCGTTGTTGTTTTTGTTTGGCCGCTATCGCAGTGCGAATGTAAATGCGAGTGGGCTGCCACTTATGTAATTGTTTCGGAATCGTGTTCCCGGCTGACATGCGGCGGGCGATCGGCGGCCTGATAAAGCAAGAGGCGCCCGCACACACTCATACATCAATGTCCCACTGCGCTTTTTTTCCGCCTTTTTCAAACCCTTTTTTTCTGTTTTTGTTTTCATGTTTTTAGGCGGAGTTACATGCTTTAAAATAGTAGTGCCCCGTAGTTGGGATGGAAACAAAAACGAGGTTTATTTGCCTCGGTGAACGGGCGCTCCGTCTTGGTCACCGTCGTTGCTTCAGCCCCATTAAGCCACACGTGCTTTTTCAGGACAGAGAGAGAGAGAGAGAGAGAGAGAGAGAGAGAGAGAGAGAGAGAGAGAGAGAGAGAGAGAAAGAAAGACAGAGGGAAATGGAGAAAATAAAAGTAGACGAGAGGGACGGGGGACAAGTAGTCTGCCATGCTAATTTTGTTGGAGCTGTTCACCTGCATTTTCAAATCACCCCCTGGTATTTTTTCCCCACTGCCAGAGTGGAGGCGGTCAGAGCGAACCGGAGTGAGGGGAGAGAGAGAGAGAGAAAGAGAGAGAGAGAGAGAGAGAGAGAGAGAGAGAGAGAGAGAGAGAGCACTGCAAAGCCAGTGGCAAGTTTACTTGCCACAAATTTGGCAAGCCGTTTTGAATGCCAAAAATTGGCAAGCTAGGCCCGAAAATACCACCTAGCTTGCCAAAATATGGCAAGCTTATGAAGATTTCCGACCAAAGCTTGCCAAATTTTGGCAATCAAAACGGCTTGCCAAATTTGTGGCAAGTAAACTTGCCACTGGCTTTGCAGTGAGAGAGAGAGAGAGAGAGCCGCATATAAACTGGATGCTCGGCTCTCGAGTCCAGAGAGGCGGGCCGGCCGTGCCTAGGCTGCTCTGTGCCATAGCGTTATGGAAATTGTATACGTCCAGACGAGTTCCCCTCTTCCTCTCTCTCTCTCTCTCTCTCTCTCTCTCTCTCTCTCTCTCTCTCGCTCTGTACTGCTACCTGCCGTGCAGTCAGCCCACTTACCCCCCTCTCCCCCCACTTTTCCACTACCACTCTTTTGTGTTTGAGTTTCCCGAAATCTTCCCCCTCCCCTCGAAAACCAGCTCCGTCTGTTATTTCATCATATTCTAGTATGAAAGCGGAATACTCATTAACGATTATATCCTCTGGCGAGAGCAGCCGCTGCACCAGTGCCTCCGACGCACTCTGATGATCGGAGACCAATGATTGCAACTCTTGAGAGAGAGAGAGAGAGAGAGAGAGAGAGAGAGAGAGAGAGAGAGAGAGAGAGAGAGAGAGAGAGAGCGTGTGCATGTTTGTGTGTGTGTGTGTGTGTTTGTGGACAGCGTTTGTGCAAGGGTGTGTGCATTGTGGTGCGTTGCACCCCGTCCCAGGCAGTGCAGCAGGAACACTGCATAGGCAGTGTAGGCACAGCCAGGCAAAGCGGCGCGAGAACAGACTGTATCTACAGGTGACAGCTCATTTAGCTGGGGACCCAGACGCGTTCCACGCGGCGGCGAGGGTGGACGAGTAGGGGGGGGGGGGCAGTCAGGCGGCTTTGAAGGGTGTCGGGGCGGCTGTCAGACGGACCATGTCGCAGGGGGTAGCAAAGGGCAGGATGGGGGGGGGGGGCTGATAGCACGGACGTTCCGGGAAGCCGGGCAGCTTATCCCAACATGCTGGCAATATTGGCGCACGGATAGTTTTAAGAGTTTGCTCTCTAGAGCTGAAGTGCGCAAACTTACCTGCGTATGCACCGACAGCGTATGCCAGCCAATTCACCACTTTTTAGCGAATTTACCAGTTTCAAGTAATTTGACTATTTTCAAGTGAACTAATTTCAAGTTAATTGAACTGGGTTCAGGAAGCAAACTTTCGCTGTTCCCCCACCAAGGGGTCCGTGTTCCAAAGGCCGGCCGGGCTTCTGATCACTGAGTCTGGCT
Organism: Thrips palmi; assembly: GCF_012932325.1. NCBI lineage: Eukaryota > Metazoa > Arthropoda > Insecta > Thysanoptera > Thripidae > Thrips > Thrips palmi. Next base: position 6,820,799 of record NW_023144627.1, read on the forward strand.
GGCGCACAATGGGTTGACTGTGGTGCGGGCGGGGTACCCCGGGTACCCCTGGGCCAGCCAGGCCAGTCGGGCCAGTCGGGCCACTCGGAGCACCTTGTACCTGCAGTGTGGTGGTCGGCAGGGCCCGGCCGCCCGGCCGGCCAGCGCGCTACGTTTCAAGGGTCGCTCGGGACAATGCAAGTCTGGCAAGGCAAACGCAGCGGGGAACCGCGGACTCCCGCGCATGAATGCAAGTGGCACTTTTGTAACGGCACTGCAAAGCCGCAGTGGGCCAGAAGACCGGTGTGTGGAGGCGGCCAAAATCCCGGCCGCGTTTTGAGCCCCAGAGTCTCTAAATGGGACTCGAACCGAACGTGTGACCCCACCAATGGGTTGCTCTCCGAACGAGGAATCCATTGGTGGGGTCACACGTTCTGTTTGGAGAAGCTGCCGTGGCCTTGCCGTCAGCAGGGGCGTTCCATTCTCGGCAGGCCGAGCTGTCAAAGCTCTGACAGTGTGGTGGACTCCGTGCCACAATTAGGGTTGCATTACGTCGGACATCTTGCACAATTTTGAGAGGACAAGGAAAAAATGCAGCAGGAAATTCGTGTGTGTGTGTGGGGGGGGGGGGGCTGCACGTGCACTGATTCATAAAATGGTAATTTTCTCTCCCTTTACTATAGCGGCCCAGATTTTTCAGCTCCAACTGACGTTGTTACACCGTTGTAGTACCGCCACTATGTCAAGTGTCAGAGAGAGGCAGCAGGGTGGGGGCACGTCAAAGATCTCAATCCCGCGGTCTATCAATAACTCAGGTTGCTGATAATTGAATACCGGTCGGCGGCAGACTGAGCGTGAGAGCGAGAGAGAGAGAGAGAGAGAGAGAGAGAGAGAGAGAGAGAGAGAGAGAGAGAGAGAGAGAGAGAGAGAGAGAGAGAGAGAGAGCAGGCCGCAGTTTCCGTGTGTCACCACGCCTGTGACCAATGCCTTGTCTCCGTGGCCGTGTCTCTCGCCTCACTGTCCCGCTGTCGTCTAGCCGCTCATTTATGCAGTGAGTCAATAGAGCCGGTCGATGCAGTCAGGGCGGGGCGGGGCGGGGCGGGGCGTCGCGGATTGGCCAATTTGCGTGCGACAGACGGGATTAGGGGTTAGAGGTCCGTCACAGACACATCCACACAACACGCACTCCCCCCTCCCCCCTCTCTCTCTCTCTCTCTCTCCTCTCTCTCTCTCTCTCCTCTCTCTCTCTCTCACACACACACACACACACACACACACACACACCACACACACACACACACACACACAAGAATGCCGTGACGACTGTGAAAAGGGCTGTTTGCTTTAGATTGTGGTATCAATAACAGTGGTGTATGAAGTGGGCAGGACACGTCACCGTGGCGATAAGGAAGTGCCTGCGACTACTATGGTCAACGAAATCACACGACGCTGCACAGTGGGCCAGAAGACCGGTGGAGGCGGTCGAACTCTAGACGTGTTTTGAGCTCCAGAGTCGCTGAATGGGACTCAAACCGAACGTGTGACCCCACCAATGGATTGCTCTCCGAACGAGGAATCCATTGGTGGGGTCACACGTTCGGTTCGAGTCCCATTTAGCGACTCTGGAGCTCAAGACGCGTCTAGAGCTTTGGCCCCCACCACCGGTCCTTTGGCCCACTGTGCGATGCCAGGTGAGGTCGTGCGTGGCAAAGCCCGGCAATGCCAGAGATCCAGTTTTATTTCGACATCCGACGCTCAAACTTCCGCGCTGCTCGCGGAGGTCTCTGCCAGGTTTTATTTTGCGCGCCAGCTGATTGCTTTTATTGGCACGTCGCGTTGCAGGGGAACGAGGGTCGGAAAAAAGTGGTCGAGAAGTGAGGTTAGGTCGGTCCAGCGACGCGTGGGAATGGGATTGTGTGTGGCCACTGCGGTGCTACGCGCAGATTTTATTTGCAGATGGCTCTCTCTCCTTCTCTCTCTTTCTCTCTCTCTCTCTCCCTCCCCTCCCTCGATCCAAGAGGGGGCGACAGCTGCGCAGCTGGCTGTTTAGGTAACAGCTGTCTGCAGTGGTGCAAGATCTCTGCGCAGCGCGGCTAGTTTTAGAATATCAGATGTCCCGCGGGTTCAAATACCCACTTTTACTGCTTTTCATTTTTTTGTTTGTTTTGTCTGCCGTGGGGAATTGTTCCCACACTGCTAGGCCAGACTGCCGGCAACTGAAATGGGAGGGGTGTAATGCATTGGCCGCCCCATTAGTGAGTGAGAGTGAGAGAGAGTGTGAAGAGAGAGAGGAGAGAGAGAGAGAGAGAGAGAGAGAGAGAGAGAGAGAGGAGAAGCGTCCCGCTTGGAATGAGTCTGCGGGCAGACAAAGCAAGGTGCGTGCCCATAGGAGACGGCCGAGCCAAACCAGACACACACGGGGCTGAGTGCCCTGGGACGAGACGGTGGTTCAGTTGGCCGTGTAGCCGGTGTGCTGATGTAGCACGCACACTTCTCTCTCTCTCTTTTCTCTCCCCTCTCTCTCTCTCTTTTCCCTCTCTTTCTCTCCCCTCCCCCCCCCCCCCCCGGGGGAAGAGGTCTGTTTTGACACACCACAAACCAGGACGCAAACCCAACAAACAGAGAGAGAGAGAGAGAGAGAGAGAGAGAGAGAGAGAGAGGAGAGAGAGAGAGAGAGAGAGGCATATCGGCAGGGACACAAGGCAATAATAATTGTAACATTGCATCGAAAGGAGACTCAAATTTTCTCATGTATACTTAGTGGAAGGCTCTGTCCTTGGAAAGTGGCGTTCTGCGCACTGCCGTTTTCCTGCCTCGTTTGCCGAGATTCAGAGAGTAGACTTTGTCGCTCTGTCTCTCTCGCACCCTTCAGAACGCCCCTCGAGTGCGACAGAGACAGAGCGACGAAAACGACTCCATGCCTGCAGGCGGGCATGGTTTACGGTGGCGCGGCGCGAGCGGCGCGAACGGCCCAATGGCTGCGGAGGTGAAATACTTGAGGTTTCTGGCCGTGACCCCAGACTCGCGCATTCCCGCCAGTAAACAACAACAACAATAACACAACAATCCGCAAGTTGTTGTTGTTGTTGTTGTAGTTTGCGTGGTGCGGGTGCACGGCTTGGACCGATGGAAAACGCGGGCTCGGGTTCAATTCCCCCCGATTGGAGGGGAAAAAAAGGGGTAGCCGCTTTTGTTTGTCTCGTATCTGCTCACGATCACGGCCTAGCCCATCGACCCCGCAGGCTGTCTCTCTCGCACTCTACAAACTGAAGTGTGTACTCAGTATGCATCTATAGATGCATACTTATAAGTACACACCTACATGGCATACCTAGCTGAGTACACATCTACAGATGCATACCTGTTAATATGCATCGTAGGTGTACTTTGGGAAGTATGCATTAGTAGGTGTGTACTTGTCACCATATAATACCCAGTATCAAGTACACATCTACAGATGCATACTTGGCTGAGTACACATCTACAGATGCATACCGT